>NC_045546.1:74937552-75232552 GCF_009769535.1 Thamnophis elegans | reverse complement strand
CCTTGAAGGTAGCCTAACACGGCCGTCCTCTTACATTTGAAGGCAGCTCATTCATTCCAAGTGGACAGCTACTCTTCAAAGCCTCCTTTGGAGGGAAGTAAGTGCCAGTTCTGATTTGTATGTTTTTTTCACAGTTACAGAGCCCTGTGCTGAGACCTTCTCGATGGCTCCAGGCACATTTAACATAAAGCAGAAAGAGAAAGAGAGAGAACTGGTGGTAGCTTGGAATCTTCCTATCATAGAGTAGATCTGAGGAAGGCTTTCTGTCTCCTGGAACCTGGTGAAATGTTGCATTTTTCAGACCCGAACGGACGTATCCCTGGGGTTTCCAACAAAACTTGAACATAAAGGCATCCACACTGCAGTTTAATTTCCAAACATTATGTAGAACAATCAGCTCATTATTCTGTAATAAGCAGGTAGGCGCAGTACCTTTTATTCTTAGCTGTAGACATTGAGTGATTTTATAATCTTCCCCAGTGAAAGAAAGCATATTTCTTCTAGAGAATTCGCCCATGAGAGAATCTTGTCAAGTGTTATTATTCAGGTACCTTGTTTTTCAAGTGAAGGATATCTCACAACCACCATCCCACATGTTAACTGATGTCTGAGTTCTCCTGCTGCCAATAATACCCAGTATTTGTTCAAATTAGTTTACAAGCTTTTTTACTTTGCCTCATTAAAAAAAAAGACCAATGCAAGACATTAATGATTTATAGAACTAAGATGAAATTCATACACCTCTTTGGAACAATGCCCAAGGCTATCATCTAAGCTGTCTTATTATACCTATTCCTTCCCTATACACAAACCTTTCTGCTGGCAATCACCTGGCAAGGTGGCCTGTTGGGCTGGCATGGTATCTTGTTTTTCCCTCGGAGGATGGGTAGTTTTCCATGGCATTTGTACAATGATGGTGGAGTAGGAATTTCCTTGACATTCAACATGCAAGTTCGTGACCCAACAAAAGCGCGAACGTCAAAAGCGCACCGACAAAAGCGTGGCGCTAAAACCGTGATGTCAAAAGCACGCCGACAACAGCGCGCCGATAGAAGCGCGATTTAAGTTAAGGTAAGGTTTAGGGTTAGGTTTAGGGTTAGGTTTAGGGTTAGGTTTAGGGTTAGGTTTAGGGTTAGGTTTAGGGTTAGGTTTAGGGTTAGGTTTAGGGTTAGGTTTAGGTTTAGGGTTACAGCGCGCTTCTGTCGGCGCGCTGTTGTTGGCGCGCTTCAGCGCTCATTCATCGGCGCGGTTTTGTCGACACGGTTTTGTCACCGCGGTTTAGTCAGGCGCGCTTTTGTCATTCGCGCATTTGTGGTGGAACCATGCAAGCTATATGTATCATCAAGGTTCATGCACCATTTTTGTGTATATAATGGTTACTCTCTGAAGATGCTATGCCACGTATAGCAGCATACCATTGTTATCCTTTCAAATGAGTTAAAAGTCAAATAGTTTCATACCCTTATAATGATATCTAACAGATTACATGTTATCTCAGTGGGGAGGAAAAGCATGACATCTCATCTTGGTCTTTTGATTGGAAACTGCATTTGACTACGAGCAGTTAGGAGCAGCTATGAAATGCCACCAACAGTGTGATTCCCAGATATTTTGACAGTAAAACTATGGGGATCTGCAATCTGAACATTAGCTGACTGCAACATCAGCTTACAACTGGTCTTTGTAAACGGGCCATCATAGTTCACCTATTATTAGCTCAATCACAGGGTAAATACCTCAAACATCTTTTTCCCCCATTTGTTTATTTCAGTGGTGGGATTCAAATAATTTAACAACTGGTTCTCTGCCCTGATGACCCGCTGGGTGGGCGGGGATCAGTGGTCATGTGACTGGGTGGGCGTGGCCAACTCAACGTCACTCAGGTCGATGGGCGCTTCGCCTTAGCTGTTACAATGTAACAAGGGTTAACTGGAGAGGCAGTTTCTGTAAGCAGGGCAATAAAGATTAGGCTAGAAATAATACCAGAATGTTTCATGCCTGCCTTCTTTACAGGATTAGCTCTGTAAAGTGGGGGGGGGGGGAACCTGAATGAGATTTCTTCCAACAACCGGTTCTCCAAACTGCTTAGAAAGTTAAGAACCGGTTCTCCCGAATAGGTGCGAACCAGCTGAATCCCACCACTAGTTTATTTCCAGTTACTGATGGCCTAGGAGACATGAAAAGAAGATACAATTTTCAGGCATTGCAAGCCACTAGGCTCTGAGTCCAAACTAAATGAACTATGAGGTGAATAGCAATAGCAAAAGCAGTTAGACTTATATACCACTTCATAGGGCTTTCAGCCCTCTCTAAGCGGTTTACAGAGTCAGCATATCGCCCCCACAGTCTGGGTCCTCATTTCACCCACCTCGGAAGGATGGAAGGCTGAATCAACCTTGAGCCGGTGAGATTAGAACCGCTGAACTGCAGATAACAGTCAGCTGAAGTGGGCTGCAGTACTGCACCCTAACCACTGCGCCACCTCAGCTCTTTTTATCTTCCTTAGCAAGATAGATGGCCTTTCTCAACTTTGGCAACTTTAAGTCATGAGGATTTCAGCTTCCAGAATCCCCCAGCCAGTATTAATGATCTGTCATAGCACAGGAAACCATTGCTGCAAACTATGTGTCACCCTAACACATAAGCAGAATTAAATGTCCAAGAGTCTCTACTGAATTTAATGTTTTTTTATTAAATATATATTTATACTGTTGTACTATACAGGTAGATGGTGACAATGACATTTCCATTTCTGAGCTGAGAGAGACACAATCTCTCATTTTCCACCCTGAAAATAAACTTCCAAAGAAGTACATGTAAGTGGAAATACATTTTCATCACTCAATGTGTCTAGTGCCAGCCCGATTTTCAGATGTGTAGATACTGATTGTTCCATATTTTGTGCTCAATTATGGTTGGGAATTCAGTAAATTCAGTCAATCTCCCAACAAGTCTAAAAGGCAATAGGTTGATAAGAGACAATTAAAAGTTTGTTCCACATAATAGTTATAACCCGTCAGCTGGTTCTTCAAGAACAGTTGTTCTTGGGGTAATTTTCATAATAATAAAAAAATTGTATGGCTTAATTTTCTGTGATGTTGGTGCATCACTCAAGGTTGACTTTATAAATAAATGAATGGAAGGGTGGAGACTCAGAATGGTCCATTTAATGGGGAACTGTTCTGACCCCCCTCTCCATACACCAAAGCAAGCCAAGAAAAAGATACTTCAAGGATTTATTAACGCACAGACTAGACATTGGCAGCAATCCAGCGCAGACTAACCTTGGCAGCAATCCAGCCTGCCAAGAGAGCCACGATAGCTTCTCCAGCTCTAGTAAATACGTTGATTCCTGCTATAAGCGTGTGGAAAGTCATTCCTTTTATAGTCTTGAAAGGAACCTAATTACCACCATCTGAGTTCACTTATCTCCTGTAACTGAGTAACTGTTCTTTACACCTATTAGCCCTCCGTTCCCGGGCATCCAGGACCAACCCCCTTGTCTCCTCCCCACTGCTCCAATGCATGACGTCAGGATCATACTCCCTTGTGTCCTCCCCACTGCTCCAAGGCTCAGGTGCCTCCTGGTGGCCAACCAGCCTCTCTGCGCCCTTCTCGGAGTCGGAACCCTGTCCAGGGTCCTCCACATCCTCTAGAGCTGACTCATAGGGCCCCTCGCTGTCGGAGTCTGGTGGCAGCTCCAACGGCTCCTTCTGGGCCACAACAGGGAACTATACTGTAACTCTTCTGGAGGGAGGGGCTTGTGAGAGATTGGGTGCCTTGTACGGGGGCCACAGATCTCTACGCAGAGAATGCATTCATTCCAAACTGTAATAATGCTATGCTGCCCCTCTGCATTTTCTTCCATCAATTATGGCCCCACCCTCAGCACTCAGAGGGATCGCAATACCTGGCCAGGTTTTAGACGATACAAAACTGATTTACAGATCTATAACCATAAGCTTCATTTAACTTCCTAAGCATTCCTTTCAAAATAATCTGAATGATTTCTATTCCAAAAATCACCTTGTGAACATAAATAGCATCCAGTTTATCCAAACTGAGTCTCTTACTGCATAACTTTACCTTTTTTTGGTGGGTGGAGTAAAAATAGATACAGTTAGTGTTTATTATTATTTAGGTCAGACTTTATCTTGCCCATTATTGAAAACCAGAGGCTTCTCTCCAATAGTTCCAAAACTGAGCTCACAGTGACCCCTGCTGGTGATTGTGATTTTAATTGAAGAGCTCATAAAATTATTAGCATACAAAGGCCCAGGTTTTTTAAAAATATATGATCCCGCAAATTAAAGCATCACACATCAGTAAAACAAAGGATATTCATTCTGTTCATTATTTAATTTTCTTAATTCCTCTTCTTCAGTGACAATAACATTATTTTAATTTTTTCCTGTCAGAATATTAATAGATGGGATAGATATCAATGAATATGAATAAGTAAATAGGTAATCATAAAGACTGAAATAAATGCCCAATGCAATTCCATGCATGGCTACTCATGAGCAACTTTTATTGAGTTCCTCAACTCATGTAACTGTGCATAGGTTACTGCCTTTATTTGGGGAAAAAGGCCCATTTGAATTCAGCAAGATTTCTTCAGAGGAGATAAAATTATACTTGCACTGCTTACAGTGTTCAGCATGTAACTTAAATAAACAACATATCAGCATATTAACACACCATTCCTTTAAAAAAAAATACTCATAAATACCATTTCACTAATTTTTAGGGATGGTTTTCGAATTTGAGAAACGAATGTCATTTTATGGCGTTTTTAGGTAGGTTTTCCCTTTCAAAATTATTACTATGTGAAGATTCACCTCTCTTCAATCCTGTTTTATAGCACCTTTTTCAATTGGTGATGGCTGTTACAGAACTGCTTCGTTCCTATGTCTATTTCTCATTCCTGGATTTGTTACACCTGACATCTAATTAATTAGGAATTCCATTGTGAATGAGATGGTATCAGTGGTTAGAATGCAGTATTGCAGGCTACTTCTGCTGACTGCCAGCTGCCTGCAATTTGGCAATTCAAATCTCACCAGGCTCAAGGTTGACTCGGCCTTCCATCCTTCCGAGGTGGGTAAAATGAGTTCCCAGCTTGATGGGGGCAATATGCTGACACTGTAAACCACTTAGAGAGGGCTGTAAAGCACTGTGAAGTGGTATATAAGTCTAAGAGCTATTGCTATTGATATCATGGCAATAAATAAAAAACAACTTTTTTGAGGGGGGGAGAATGGAGGCATCTCAAGTAATTGTGCATATTATTTTTTTAATTTTTTTGCAAAACTTACAAGATGATAGATATTCTAATGCCTTTTATCATTCCAACATATGTTGATGAAAAATCACAAATAGTTATTGATTACAAATTGTAACTTTGTTAGCAGTATTTTAACTGCTACCAAATCTGGGTTGCAAAGATTTAGAATACCACCAGATGGCAGGCTAGAGCCACATATAATTAACATACAATCTCATAGCTGTCATGCATTTCCATGCATCTCTTGACAAGGCAGCTTCAGTGTGTATGTTAATAACCCTTAAAACATCATGCTTTCAGTTCTCCATAACAAATAGTCTTCAACCTATGTCCTCAATAGGGACCAGAATTTCTGTGGCTAACATAACTGAGCCAGACCTAATATTACTACCATTTTGCAAAAGTTGTTAAGTAAATTACATGGGCGTTAAGCAAATCTGTCTTCCCGCATTGACAGAAGGTTGCAAAGGTGACCGTGGGATGCTGCAGCCATTGTAAATTCATGCCAGTTGCCAAGCTGCCAGCTGAAATTTGTTCACAGAACCACGGAGATGCTGTGACTGATTATAAGTCACTTTTTAAAGAACTGTCGTATCTTTGAACAATTACTAAATAAATGGTTGTAAGTCAAGGACTACTGTACCATTATTACTCTGGGGAACAATAGACCAATTCCTATTCCAGTTTCATGTTCTAGGTATTCAAAATTAGTAAACTGTTGGATAGGTTAATGGATTGCTTAGGTTTTGTTGTGGCCCAGCAGGAGCCGTTGGAGCTGCCACCACACTCCGACAGCGAGGGGCCCTATGAGTTGGCTCTGGAGGATGTGGAGGACCCTGGACAGACCACCAAGCCACACCTACACAGCTGGTCATTAGGGCAGAGAACCAGTTGTTAAATTATTTGAATCCTACCACTGCTGCCAGCCACTTCCCAACAGCGGCGGCTGGCTGGGGGCTGCTGAATACTACAGTCAGCTTGCCTCCTTCTGGAGTCTGGACCAGCCACTGTGAAACAAAGAGGTGTGGGGGGAAGAAGCAGAGGTAGGGCTGGGACTGCTAAAGAAGGGGAAACGAGGGCAACTGGTGAAGGGAGGGCAGAGGTAGATAGATAGAAGTTCTCAAACTTTTCCTACCTTTTCCTGTAGGCGTGGTTTGGGAGGGCGGTCATGTGACTGAGTGGGCACAAGTGATGTCAAGTTGGCCACACCCACTCAGTCACGTGCCCCCCCAACTAGCCACGCCCACTGAACCTGTAGCGGAAATCTTTGAAGCCCACCACTGGCCGTGACTAATAGCAGAAACCTGAATTTTTCCACGATCAGTTGAATTTGTTACAAGGGATTCTATGGGGGGCCGTTTTGGTAAATGGTCTGGAAGCTTCGTTTTGTGTAAAATCCAGCTGCTAACTTTTCTAAATGAAAGGTTAGATAAAAAGTGCTCCGTTAGCCTCGTTGGTAGCCTGGTTGTTTCCAGGTACATATTGAAATCTTGGTTCCGAGTTTTAAAGCCTTGAATAAGTGTAATTCCTAGTTTTTAAAGTTATATCTCCTCTCCTTGCTTTGGTCAAATCTGTCAGCTAAGCCATGTGTTCTAAAGGAAAGGATCATATTTGTTTTTATTTTACTTTTAGTGCCTTTAAGTCAGTGTTGACTCTTAGTGATTGCCTGGACAAAGCCCCACTGTTTTCTTGACAAGAGCCGAGGTGGAGCAGTGGTTAGGGTGCAGTACTGCAGGCCACTTCAGCTGACTGCTATCTGCAGTTCGGCGGTTCAAATCTCACCGGCTCAAGGTTGACTCAGCCTTCCATCCTTCCGAGGTGGGTGAAATGAGGACCCAGACTGTGGGGGCGATATGCTGACTCTGTAAACCGCTTAGAGAGAAATTGCTGTATGCGTAAAAACGCACCGGTGCGAAATCTGCCCAGCAGAACGCAGAGCGGGAGGGACCGAGAGGGATCCCCTTTTGCCAATAGCTCCATAAACAGAGGGGGAAATGTGCTATTGGCAAAAGGGGATCCCTCTCGGTCCCTCCCGCTCTGCGTTCTGCTGGGCAGATTTCGCACCGGTGCGTTTTTACGCATACAGCAATTTCTCTCCAGCTCCATAAACAGAGGGGGAAATGTGTAAAGGGCCCTGATGGGGAGGAGGGGGAAAGGTCCAGCATATAATTTTTCCCTTTTGAGCTCCCAACCTGAGCAGTTAAGGAATTTTACTTCTCCGTGGGAAGTAGGAAGAATGAGGCAAAAAGCTTGACAATTGGAAAGGGCCAGGAATGAAAACGAAGGGAGAAGTTGGGGGGTTGGTTGGTTTTTCTTCTCCCTACGATAAAGGAGCCGGATTCTCCCTTCCTGCCATTTGTTCTTTGCCAGGGAATTCAACGCTTTGCCTGCAAGGATCGTGGGAGAAATGGGGGATTTTACGGGGAGAAGGGCTCTGGTTCATCTCAATGGGCAGAAAGTAAGAGGGAGGGACCCTTCCTCCCTCCCTTCCATCTACCTTATTTTATTTTATTGAACTCCGTGGGAGGAAAAGCTCTCCTAGCCCCGCTCTGAAGTGAAGGAGTACATTCTTCCACGCTACGGCAGCCCTGAAGGGCCGGGAGATATTTGGGCAGCTCTCGTTTCAGTTCTACGGGCAAGGAGATGGGGGAATCGGGAAGATATTCCCTTCCTCCAACTCTTCCCCAGCTTGCACAGGCTTCCTCCTCCGTTTCTTTTGCCCCCCCATCTCAGCTGTTTCCCTTCTCCGTTCCTCCAACTCTCCCCCAGCTTGCGCAGGCTTCCTCCTCCGTTTCTTTTGCCCCCCCCGATCTCAGCTGTTTCCCTTCTCCGTTCCTCCAACTCTCCCCCAGCTTGCGCAGGCTTCCTCCTCCGTTTCTTTTGCCCCCCCACGATCTCAGCTGTTTCCCTTCTCCGTTCCTCCAACTCTCCCCCAGCTTGCGCAGGCTTCCTCCTCCGTTTCTTTTGCCCCCCCCGATCTCAGCTGTTTCCCTTCTCCGTTCCTCCAACTCTTCCCCAGCTTGAGCAGGCTTCCTCCTCCGTTTCTTTTGCCCCCCCCCCGATCTCAGCTGTTTCCCTTCTCCGTTCCTCCAACTCTTCCCCAGCTTGCGCAGGCTTCCTCCTCCGTTTCTTTTGCCCCCCCCCCCCGATCTCAGCTGTTTCCCTTCTCCGTTCCTCCAACTCTTCCCCAGCTTGAGCAGGCTTCTTACTCCGTTTCTTTTCCCCCACCCCATCTCAGCTGTGTTTTTTTTTTTAAACCAAAATGCTTCGGCAGTGAAGCCCTTTCACAGAGCAAAGCAGAAGAAGGGAGGGGTGTGTGTGTGTGTGAAAACGGAGCCACAGCCGCGCCACCGCCTCCTCCCCTTCCCTTCCTGCCGGACTTCCAAGCCCAGAGAAGGTGAGGAGCTGCAGAATCCGGGCTTCCTCTCACCTCCTGCTTCTTCCTGGTCGCTTCGCCCATAGCCAGGGGTGGGGTTTTCACGAAGGCGTCCCGAAACCCAAGCAGGGAGAAAAGGGAGAAAAGGAGCCCGAGCCGCCGAGCCAGCCCACTGCCCCGAGGAAAGTGGTGGTCCCAAGCTCTCCCTTTACCGGTAGTTAATCTGTGTAAAATATTGTATGTATACCCCACCCACTTTTATACCCTGCAGGGGGGCGCTGTGCATGTAAAAAACGCATATAACCCGCGGGTTATATGGGTGAAAATACGGTAATCGGCGTAAGGAACAGTTGCGCAGTTACAGGAGGTAATTGCACTCAGCTGGTGGTCATTAGGCTCCTTTCAAGACTATAAAAGGAATGCTTGTGCACACACCCCTTTTTCAGGAGTCAACGTCATTCCTAACGCTGGAGAAGCTGTTATCTGTCGAAGTCTGAGATGCTGCCAAGGTTCTTATCTGTTTGTTATGCTTGGCTTTCAGCCACCGAGGTTTTGGTTTCTTGCTAATAAAGTGCTGTGACATTCCAGTTAAGCTTGTCTCAGCATTTGTTACTGGACGGAGGAGGGGGTCAGAACAGTGACCATTATTGGGTGACCAAAGCTCTGCATCTTTTTAGCATGTGCTATACACCTTGCATGCGTGTGAAAAGGGCAGACCTTTGATTGCTGGTTGTACCCTCCACTTTGAAACCAGTGATCATTGCTGCAGAGCCCCTAACAAAACCTTTATTTATTTTTATTGAAAATTTTTGAAAAAAAAAAACTTTTACAAATGTTTATCCCCCCCTACCCTCCCCACCCAGACCCCCCCAACCTTCCCCCCCCCGACTTCCCAGAACTAATACAGGGTATAAAACTTTAACAAAGATATTGTAAAATAAACTTAAAACAAAAAAAAAGTTAGTATCTCTTTCATTTGAGCTTTAACTCCTCTTTGCTAGGCTAACTCTAAACAGATTATATCATTCCTTGTTTTTTCAGTCATAAACTATCTGGAATTTAGAGCCGAGGTGGCGCAGTGGTTAGGGTGCAGTACTGCAGGCCACTTTAGCTGACTGTGATCTGCAGTTCAGCGGTTCAAATCTCACCGGCTCAAGGTCGACTCAGCCTTCCATCCTTCCGAGGTGGGTGAAATGAGGACCTGGATTGTAGAGGCAAGTTGCTGACTCAATTTGCTAAAAAATTTGTAAACCGTTTAGAGAGGGCTGAAAGCCCTATGAAGCGGTATACAAGTCTAATAAATAAATAAATAAATAAACAAACAAATAAATAAATAAATAAATAAATAAATTTCTTAGTCCCATATTTATTTTGAGTATAGTCAACCCATCTTCTCCACTCCAGTTTATATCTCTCATTTGAGTGATCCTTGAGATATGCTGATATTTTAGCCATCTCTGCTAGGTTTGTGACTTTTAATGTCCATTCTTGAATAGTAGACAGATCTTCCTTCTTCCAGTATTGCGCCACCAACAGTCTTGCTGCGGTTGTTAAATGCAAAATTAAGTTAGTCTCTATAACAGTACAATCAGTAATTATACCTAACAAGAATAACTGAGGGGTAAACTTTATCCCATTTTAAAGAACATTTTGCATAATCCACCATATTTTTATCCAAAATGCTTTTTACCATTTTACAAGTTCACCATATATGATAATATGTAGCATCGAGACAATCACATCTCCAGCATTTATGTTGTAAATTCAGATACATACAGGCCAGTTTTTTAGGATCTAAATGCCATCTATAAAACATCTTATAAAAGTTTTCTCTCAAATTCTGGGCTTGTGTAAATTTTACATTTCTTACCCATATCTTTTCCCATGTATCCAACATTATTGGTTCTTCAAAATTTTGTGCCCACTTTATCATGCAGTCTTTAACTAATTCTGTTTCCAAATCCATTTCTATTAATACATTATATAGTCCTTTATATGCATTGAACTTTGATCCCTAATTTATTTTAGTAAATTATCCTCATTTTGCGTAAAACCTTTATTTTTGAAGAGCCAGGAGAAGAAGCAGACAGGTCAGAATGGAGGAGGCCCAGGCCAGAAGAAAGGATGGTATAAAAAGTGTGATGATTTCCATTGGTAGTCTTGTGCATTATGCAAGGGGAAAGTAGAGTCAATTGGTTTAAATCCTTGGAAAGGACCACACTTTGAAAGAAACTGCTCAGCCTATTGAATATATATTTGTCAGAAAGAAGAAATACTGCTAGTTTCCCAGCAGGCCTCCCTGCAGGATTCCCATCAAATTAAGTAATAGTGTTATTTATAACATCCTCTATATAAATGGGTGGTTATTTTTAATCTGCAAGTGGTAAAGATATTCTTGTCCTCACAGAACTAGATATTTGATTTTGTTCTCAATGGAAGCCAGAGGCATGTTAGAGGAGGACAATTATTTGCAACAGTCGCTCACTTTGCTAATTGTACATCCAATTTCTTTTAAAGCAAGCATGTTTAGCTGGGGAATTCTGGGAGTTGGAGTTTACAAACCTTAAAATTGCCACAGTTGGGCACCTGTTTTCAAGTGAATTACAAAGGAGTTTGGAAGATGCTTGGGATCAGTGGTGGGATTCAAATAATTTACCAACCAGTTCTCTGCCCTAATGACCAGCTGGGTAGGCGGGGCTCGGTGGTCATGTGATCATGTGGGTGTGGCCAAGTCAATGTCACTCAGGTCGATGGGCACTTCGCCTTAGTTGTTACAATGGTAATAAGAGTTAACTGGAGAGGCAGTTTCTGTAAGCATGGCAATAAAGATTAGGCTAGAAACAACACCAGAATGTTTCCTTCCTGCCTTCCTTACAGGATCAGCCCTGTAAAGTAGAAAAAAAACAAAATGAAATTTCTTCCAACAACTGGTTCTCCGAACTGCTTAGAAACTTACCAACCGGTTCTCCTGAATAGGTGTGAACTGGCTGAATCCCACCACTGCTTGGGATATCTCCAGGAAGTTGGTCTCTTAAACTAAGAACAACTTTGGTGTTAACGATATAACTACCTACTTGTATTTTTAAATGTTAAACTTTTAATTGATGTTCTGTGGCTTTTGTGGATGAAAATCATTCAGTGTGACAAAAACAGATGGTATGCACAATATGGTAAATGAATAAGTATTTGCCTCACTCAAAAGATGGAATGATTATTCAGCAGATCCACAACTGGCTTGGCAGATGCACAAAAAGTACTTCGTCAGACTGAAAGAATAGCAATAGCAATAGCAGTAGACTTATATACCGCTTCATAGGCCTTTCAGGCCTCTCTAAGCGGTTTACAGAGAGTCAGCATATCGCCCCCAACAATCTGGGTCCTCATTTTACCCACCTCGGAAGGATGGAAGGCTGAGTCAACCCTGAGCCGGTGAGATTTGAACCGCTGACCTGCTGATCTAGCAGTAGCCTGCAGTGCTGCATTTAACCACTGCGCCACCTTGGAAGCCATTAGTCCTGGGCCATCATTTTTGTTGGTGCCAGTTATCAGGGATAACAGAACTGTTGCATCTACAGATGTCATATGAGTTGAAAATAAGAGGATAACCTCTTAACAATGAAAAAAAGAAAAAGAAATTGTAGGTATTCATTGAAATACTTGGCTTTGCAATAGCAGTTATGAAAGCAACCTTGAAATTCAGCCATTATCAAAGATGAGTTTGTGTTCTGACCCCCCTCCTCTGTCCAGGAACGAAAGCCGAAACCAGCGTAAATGAGAATGTTTCTTTTAATCAGTCCAGACTCTCGGTGGCTGCAAGCCACATAAACAAAGAGATAAGCACTCTGGCAGCAAGTCCTACAAAACTTGGCAGCAATGCAAACAAACTCTGGCAGCAATCCAGCCTGCCAAGTTTGTTTCTTGTTAGTCCTTAACGTTGACTTCTGCAGAAAGGCATGGCACAAGCAGTCTCTTTTCTAATCAGGAGAGGATCTTAATGAGCATCAGCTGAGCGTAATCACCTCTTGTAATTACGCCATTGTTCTTGACACCGAGTAGCCCTTTGACGGCGTGCATCCCGGAACAACTCACAGGTGTTTTCTGGATCACTCATTCTTGTCTCCTCCCTACTTATCCAAGGCTCAGACGCCACCTGGTGGCCAACCAGTCTCTCCTCGCCCTGCTCGGAGTCGGAACCCTGTCCAGGGTCCTCCACCTCCTCCAGGGCCGACTCATAAGACCCCCTCGCTGTTGGAGTCTGCGGCATCTCCAACGGCTCCTGCCGGGCCACAACATTTTGCAATGCTGACAAGGCTGCAAAAGAAAGACAATGAACTCTTATCACTAAAAATATAATTTCAAATTAATCAGACTGTGTGGATCAGATTAATATCCCCCATTATAGTGTTTACTTCTGGTCATGGTACTTGGGAAGAATTCAACAAACTTGAAATGGTCAAAGCCAGAGGTGGGTTGCTCCCGGGTTGGCCCGGATCGGAGGAACTGGTAGTAGTGGCAGGAGTACATGCGCAGAAGCATCGTGCACACAAGTGAACCAGTAGTTTAAAACATGGAAACCTGGTCAAAACATTGTCAGAAGACTGATAAGTACATTCTATAAGAAAGGTTTGAGGGATCTCAATATGTTTAGCTGAAGAAGATACTCTTCAAATTATGAAAGGTATGCCACACGGAAGAAGACAGATGGCAGCTGAATATTAGGGAATATTAAGAAAAACTTCCAAGATAAGAACAATTTGACAAGTTGCCTGGCGAATTCTGGGAGTTGAATTCAAGAGGTCTTAAATTTGCTGAGCTCGGACGTCTATTCTAAGCCATTCTCTCAGCCATGCAGTCAGGCTGGAACCTAAAATTTATTCTTCTTGAACAGATAGGATTTGTTAAAAGAATATCTTTTTTTTAAGAGTAGGAATAATTGTAGTTAAAACAGCAGACATGAGATCTAGATGCTGCCTTTAAAAATTCAGAAGATTCAGAATATTTTTCTCTAAATATTCTAAATAGTGATTTTTTTTCAAGATTCCTTATCACTTTGTAATTACTGAAACTGGACACAAGGGGTCACTGGGCCACCTGTCAAAGCATAGTCTCCCTATGTAATCTTTTTTTTTAATATATATTTTTATTCTTTTTCTTAAAAAAAAAAGCAAGAAAAAAAACAACTTTCCTCCATTTCATCAAGCATGCCGTTTGGTTACAAGTTTTTGTGCATCAATTCTTAAGATTAAGAATAACATCATTGGTTTTGCATTAAACATAACTGAATATTTTGCTGTCATTGAGCATTATGTGTTCAAATTACCATTAATATTCTTCCATTTATAACAATCCTTATTTCCTTGAATTCATAATTATCTATCAAATAACAATAAGTCTTTAAAGTATTATAACATCACCTATCTCCAAGGAGAAAAAGCGGAGATTAGAACAAAGAATTTCCATTAATTTATAATATACATTCATATTTTCAATTGACCATAATGTCACCAATCGTCCAGAGTTCCAAGAATTGTTTTCCATTATTAATTATTAATCCATATAGTGGTTAAGTATTTCAAATCATATGTATATCAATTGTTCATTACATCATCATTGGTCCATTTAATATACAAAGATCTTTCTAATATAAAATGGTCACTACATACAATTATACCAAAGTGTTCAAATCATCCCACTCTTATACATTGAGATCATTATTGTCCTTTATATATCATCTGAATAGTGCTCTATATCATAGCAAGAAAAAAAACTTCATAGCAATAACTATAACTTTCTATTACTACATAAGTAAACAGTTTCATTCCCAGGTTTTTTTATCTAACCATTGGTAAAACAAGTCCCATACTTTATAATATTGCTCTTCCTCTCGTTCTCTAATTTCAAATGTGAGCTTACTCATTTCAGCACATTCCATTATTTTCCGAATAGTTTCCTCCCGTGATGGTACTTTCTCGTTTTTCCAATTTTTGGCAAATACAATTCTAGCAGCTGTTAAAACATTTATGATCAGGTATTTCAAGTCCTTAGGTGGCGCAGTGGTTAGGGTGCAGTACTGCAGGCCACTTCAGCTGACTGTTATCTGCAGTTCAGCGGTTCTAATCTCGCCGGCTCAAGGTTGACTCAGCCTTCCATCCTTCCGAGGTGGGTGAAATGACGACCCAGACTGTGGGGGCGATATGCTGACTCTGTAAACCACTTAGAGAGGGCTGAAAGCCCTATGAAGCGGTATATAAGTCTAACTGCTATTGCTATTGCTATGTTTCTGGTATTATTATTCCCAATAAAAAGAGTCCGTTTTTAAGTCTATGTGTTTATGTATCATTTTCTCCAACCACAGGTGGATTTTAGTCCAATATCTTTTAGCTTCAGTACAAGTCCACCACATGTGGTAGTATGTGCCCGGCGTCTGATGACATTTCCAACATTTTTCGGATTTATTCTTGGACATTCTTGCAATTCTCGTTGGGGATAGGTGCCTCCTGTAAAACATCTTATACAAGTTCTCTTTGTATGCAGTTGACATTGTCATTTTATAGTTTTGAGTCCACAGTTTTTGCCATTTCTCTAAGTCAATCCCAATATAATCTTCAAACAGTTCTTCAACACTCTTCTTCATGTTCCTCTTGCATTTGCTGCTGATTGAAGATTATAACTCTTCTCAAACCACCCCCAACCCCGCCCCTTGTTAAGAAAGACTGATTGTTGCATGGGGATGCTTTTAAGAATTAGTGCTGAGGAGGAAAGAGGCTATTCTCCATTCCCAATATATCGTGACTACCATCCGAATGCTAGAACCCTCATGCTAAAATCAGGTTTTAAACTAACCTCTTCTGATATCAGAGGAGGTTTCACTGTTCAGGCTTAAAACATTCGCCATAGTTAGCAAAGTTCCGCCAAAATTCAAATAATGAAAGTAGCGGCCTGTTTACAGGCACAGGTAGAATCAGGAGAAGAACTAAAGAAAAACAAACAAACCAGAGAGCTTAAGCTCTGGAATCAAGGTGTAAAGGCAAAAGATTTGAAATTCAAGAATATAGACAGGGAAGGAATCCAAACTACCTTGTCTGAAGAAGTAGAGAACAAGATATCAAGTGGCAAAGGCTAGAAGAAAGTAAGAGTGTTACGGTATATTCTGCACCGCTAATGTTCAAATGAGGATTTATTTGAAATTCTGGAACAATTGGGAAGAAACTGTTTTAATTTCCCCTGCTACCATCGCTCTATACAGTGTATTACTAAAACTCTTGGGTGTGTTTGTAGCATTCATTGGGCAAAATTCAAAGGATTAGGGTAACGATTATTGAATCAAGGTAACTCAAATGGGCTATACCTCAGAATGCTGGGACTCTTAACTCTCCTGGAAATGATATTTGGGGAAGTTCAGTGTCATTTCAGTGTCACCAAATTTTCTGATTAGACCAGAGGTGGGTTCCTACCAGTTCACACCTATTTGGTAGAACCGGTTCATCAAATCTACCAAACCGGTTAGAAGAGGTTCCACCAGTGGACCCGGAAAGCAGGCCACACCTACAGAAGAGGTTCCAAAAATTTTTGAAACCCACCACTGGTCCTTGGATATGATTATTCTACACTATCATGCTCCTATTTATAAAACTCAGTGCCTCTGTGAAAGGTAAGGATGGCTACTGCGTTTGTGGTGCAATCGGAACATTGCGTGTGTTGAAGTTGTTTTAACGCAAACCAAAGATGCCTTTTAAAAAACAAGTTTACATCCTATTCTTATGCATGCCAGTGCTGTGTGTGAGATAATTTAAGGTGGTTCTGACAAGTGTCGTCGGCATCTTCATATCCGGTCACATGGGCGGCAAGCCACTCCCATCCGGTCACATGGGCAGCAAGCCACTCCCACAAAGGAGGCCACACCCACAGAGTAGGTTTGAACAATTTTTCAAACCCACCACTGGCCCAGATACACTTTCCAGGTACTTCCAGGGGCCGGGGGGGGGGGCGGCTTCAAGTGTTTCCAGTCCAATGTTTTTGAGGAATGCCTGCCTACCTCCCTAGAGGAAAAAAAAAGCAAAGGAAATCTAGGAAGATTAAAGGTATCCTGGAGAGGGAAGATGAAAGAAGGCTGTTGGAATCAGTCTTGCTAGTTGCGTATGGATATTTTAGATTGCCCCATAATCAGAATCATGGCATTTTGTGGCTGTATCCTACAACCTGTTCTCAAAATCCAATCCAATCGGCTGCCATCCTCAAATAGCATTGCTGTAGCATCCCTTAAAGTTTAATTAGCCTGATAACTGCTTAATTGCAGCTGGTATAATTGCTGTTATGCTAGAACCAGAAACAGGTTGTTCTCTTCTGTTTTACTGATCCAAAAGGGTCTGTTTGTTAATTGTCTGGAGGTCATCCAAAAGAATTCCATCAACATCTTCCCTCTCAAGGCAAACAGCTGCAAAGACTGAGAAAGTGTAGCGTCTATTCAGATAGAGATGAGGGAAGGGTTTTTTTCTTTAAAAAAAAATTAAAGCTATTGTTAACTCTGAAAGTACCATATTAGAGGCAGTTGAGAATAAAATAAATCAGCTGGAACGCCAAGTAAACTCTGGATAATCTGATTTAATGAAAGGTAATAAGATAATTCAGGCCAAAGTAATAGAGCAGAAGTATCCAACCTTGGCAAATTTAAGACTTATTGTATTTATTACATTTCTATGCCGCCCTATTCCCGGAGGGACTCAGGGCGGCTTACAAACCAAAGTAGGGAGGGGGAATACAAACAGGAGGGAAACATAATGGACAAACAACTACAAACAATTTAAAAGGCACTCAACAACCACACAATTCGAGCGGGGGCGGGGCACCCATCAGCCCCAGGCCTGTTGGAACAACCAGGTTTTAAGGGCTTTGCGGAAAGCCTGAAGGGTGGTGAGGGTCCGAACCTCCACGGGGAGCTCGTTCCAGAGGGCCGGAGCAGCCACAGAGAAGGCCCTCCTCCGGGTGGTAGCCAATCGGCATTGGCCAGTAGATGGAATTCGGAGGAGGCCTAATCTGTGGGATCTAATAGATCTATTGGAGGTAATTGCCAGCCCTTTCCTTCAGCAGAATATTAGAGTACTGGATTATTATTTTCAATCACAGAAAATAAGAAAGGTGTGTAGATTGTGTTTAATATTTCCAAAGGCAGTCCTCCTCAAACAGGAAAGTCCAGACAAATTAAAATCTTGGCCCCTTGACCCATTTCTCTATAGATTTTCTCCCCCAAATATAAAATAAAAACCATTTTAAAACACTTTAAAACAAGCTTTAGTTGATTATAAAATAAAAACCTTCTTAAAAACGTTAATGATTTTTAACTAGCCTGGACTTTTCTGTTTTAGGTGGAATGTCTTTGGCCAGGAAATATTAAATACAACCTGAGCATCTTTCTTTTGTTATGTGATTAAAAATAATAATCCAGAATCTAGTATTCCAGTGAAACAAATATAAGCCTGGCTTACAAATTCTGGGAGTTGAAGTCCTTAAGCCTTAAAGTTGCCAAGGTTAGACACCAGTTTTGCTTCTGGGTCCAGTTCAAGGTGTTGCCAATCTCTTTGTTTTGAAATATTTTTTTGCTGCTGTGGAAAAGGAAAAAGGGAAAGGGAAAAGAGGAAAGGAAAGGAAAAAGAAAAGAGGAAAGGTAAGGAGAAAGAAAGGAAATATTTTGAAAGTGTATAGTTCAAAAGATCCTTTGCAAGATATAATATAGCTCCCTATAAATGTCCCCTAATTCTGATTTTTTTTAATTAACAGTATTTTAAATATGTCTAATTATCTCATTATATAATAGAATGAAAAAGCTCTTAGTTTCCCAAATAGCAATAAATGATTTGAAATGAGTCATGATGAACTATTCCCTGGTCCATCACAAAATGAGCTGGACCATTTCTCAGGCTTAAATCTGCCCATGAAGTGCAACAGGTGATCTTTGCACAACCTTTTTTATTGCACAACCTATTAACCTGTGCCAGATTCTGTTGTGGCCCAGCAGGTGCCGTTGGAGCTGCCACCAGACTCCGACAGCGAGGGGCCCTATGAGTCAGCTCTGGAGGACGTGGAGGACCCTGGACAGGGTTCTGACTCTGAGCAGGGCGCAGAGAGGCTGGTTGGCCACCAGGAGGCACCTGAGCCTTGGACCAGTGGGGAGGAGACAAGGGAGAGTGAGCCGGAAGTCAGTAGTGAGTTGTTCCTGGATGCACGCCATCGAAGAGCTAATAGGCGTCAGGAACAATTACACAATTACAGGAGGTGATTGCACTCAGCTGGTGGTCATTAGGCTCCTCTCCAGACTATAAAAAGCTACTTGTGCACATGCCCCTCTTTGCAGAAGTCAACACAGAATCGAATGTCGGAAAACTTTGTATGAGCTTGGCAGGCTGGATTGCTGCCAAGCCTTATCTGTGTTTATTGCTGCCCAAGCTTGTCTGTGCTGGGTTGCTGCCAAGGACCTGTTTATCTGTTAATTAAATGCTGTAATTTATCTCTGGCTCGGAGTGTGGTGTGGAACGAGGGGGGTCAGAACAGATTCCTATATGTTTAATGAAGTGTGAAAGGAATTGTTAGCTAGATACAACTGTATATGTACTGAAGTCCCTAAATTCTGCTGTGTTATAAACACCAGTGTAGATGGGGCATATGTCATAGAGTTCTGCAATCCCCGGAATAAGCATAAAAATTTCCTGGTTTTTCGGTCCAAAATGTCTAAATCAGCTTGTGTCCAGTTAACTATACCAGCAGTGTATCTTATAACTGGTATTGCCCAGGTATTTATGATCTTAATTGTATTTCCACCATTCAATTTAGATTTCAAAATTTTCCTAACTCTGTTGGTGTACTCTCCCCTGACAATAGTTTTTACTTCTCCATGCTTGATGTTATCCAACTGCAGAATGCCTAAGTATTTGTAGGCATCATTTTCATTGCATTTAATTAGTTGGCCATTGGGCATTTCAATTCCCTCACATGTAGTGATTTTGCCCCTTTTTATGGATCCAGTGGCACATTTTTCCATACCAAACTGCATTGAAATATCCGTGCTGAATACTCGGACTGTGTTTGTCAGTGATTGGATTTCTATTCCTGACTTTCCATAGAGTTTCAAATCATCCATATATAATAAATGAGAAATTTTTTCAGCTTCTTTGGCTGTTTGGTAGCCTAATTTCATTTTTTAAAAAGATTACTGATAGTGGGATCATCACGATTATCATCACGATGATTATAATCATCATCATCATCATCATTGTTGTTGTTGTTGTTGTTGTTGTTGTTGTTGTTATCTGAGCAACTAATGAAATGAGCCAGGAACATCATCAACATTGGATGTGTTACTCATGCCCCACTTCTTCACTGGGAATGGGTGGCGCCATTTCATCCCAAATTGAGAGCAAAGGAAATTGACTCTGACAAGGGGGTGATGCTAATGTGCCCCAGACACATTACAGAGTCATTATCTGAAACAAGACACCAGTAGATGCCATAAATAGACAGAGCCCATAAAGTCAGTAAGTAGCTTTTAAAAACAAATTAAAATGGTCAAATCTTGCAAGAACAGCAAAAAAATTTAAGATTCAAAGTTAGGCTATAAAATCATGTGGAATTCTTTTACATTCCTTCGTATGCACCAAATTTGGAATCTGGCCAGTCTTGGCATGAAATCTCAGTATTTGGAAGCTTCTATAAGGAAGGTTGCATATTCATGACAAATATGTTTTTGAGGCATGGGGGGGGGCATAAAATAACATTTTTCCAATGATTTTTTTTTAAGCGTTCTCATATGGTAGAATTTACTGTTTCAAATGATAAAATCCCCTACAATGGGGGGGGGGGGTGTTGATTATTTTAATACCACAAATAGTCCATTCTGGATCATCAGAACTTCCTGAATCCTTTTCAAAGGCAGAACTGTATAAAATGTGCATGTGTAGTCCAGGTGTAATAATGTTTGTTTCTTTAGTGAGAAAATAGTCTTTACATGAGATTAATCCAACAATCAGGGAAATTTGCTAGATGCAAATTGAAGCCTCTTATCAATTATCAGAAAATATGCCATACATCTGCATTTGTAAAGAGCTATTACACCTCTGGAACAGCCATAAATATACAATGTTTAAATTTGTCGGATTCATTTTTTGACTGGCATTATAACTCAATTGCCCTCCAACACTTCCTTGAATAGAAGTTTCATCAGAAGGATGCACCTGTCTCCAATTTATAATATAAGGTTCACTTCATCTGCAAAACAGACCAAAATATGCCTCTATCTTTTACAATTAAATTAGCACATAAAGTGCATGATAATGATCGTGATTTCATAGTCATACTGGCCTAGCACTATGCAACATTGTACTCAGTGGTGGGATTCAATTTTTTTTTACTACTGTGGTTGTGGCTTCTGTGGTTGTGGCTTTATGGGCATGGCAGGGGAAGGATACTGCAAAATCCCCATTCCCTCCCCACCCCACTAACCTGCTTTCCAGTTCTGTTCTCCTGTTCAGGGCAACAAAAGAACATCAGGTGGGAGGCTGGGAGGCAGCAGGGGTGCGGCCAGCCTATTTGCCAGTTCTCGGAACTACTCAAAATTTCTACTACCGGTTCTCCAGAAACTGTGAGAACTGGCTGAATACCACCTTTGATTGTACTGTACATGTTTGGGGTACTCATGGTCAGTGGTGGGTTTCAAAAATTGTTCGAACCTAGTCTGTGGGTGTGGCTTCCTTTGTGGGAGTGGCTTGCCGCCCATGTGACCGGATATGAAGATGCCGATGACACTTATCAGAACCACCTTAAATTACCTCACACACAGCACTGGCATGCATAAGAATATGATGTAAACTTGTTTTTTAAAAGGCATCTTTGGTTTGCGTTAAAACAACCTCAACACACGCAATGTTCTGATTGCACCACAAACGCAGTCGTCATCCTTACCTTTCACAGAGGCACTGAGTTTTATAAATATGAGCATGATAGTGTAGAATAATCATATCCAAGGACCAGTGGTGGGTTTCAAAAAATTTTGGAACCTCTTCTGCAGGTGTGGCCTGCTTTCCGGGTCCACTGGTGGAACCTCTCCTAACCGGTTCGGTAGATTTGACGAACCGGTTCTACCGAATAGGTACAAACTGGTAGGAACCCACCTCTGCTCATGGTTTTTATGATCCATGGTATTTATGGCCTTTGGCACAACAGCTCTCTACAAAAGTCCATGCTCCTTTTTCCTCCTCTTGTCAAAATGGCTGCTAACAGCTTGAAGCAGAAAATGTTTGGTATATCCTCAGCGCAAGAATTACCGTACATTTCTTAATCAAATTAATCTGTAGTTGAATGTGATCCTCCTTTGTTATTCACTTCGACCACTCCATGTAGCTCTTGATGAATGAAAGAATAGACTACAAAAAGAACATCCTCACAAGCAGGACATTGAAGACTGAAGAGTTAAAAACATGCCAAATAAGATGCCCCTTCACTGTTTTTCTGAAAGGAGAAGAAGGGAATGTCAAATGCTTCTCTCAAGGGAGTATATTGTATACCCTGTAGTCTATGTGTTATCTGTGTAAAAAAGAAAAGTCTTTACATTATGAAACTATCTATGGAAAGGAGAGGTTTCGCTACATGAAAATTTCATTTTAATCAAACTACAGCATTTATTTCCTCCTCCAGTAAGATTTCAAAATTATTTTTTTTAACTTGGGGAAGGGAAAGGGGAGGAAGGAAAATATACCCAACAATCCATGGAAGAAAAAAACCCCAAACATTTAGTAAATCTCATTGTTCCTGATTGCCAATGTACCTTTCCCAATTCCATGCCTTTCTGTGTATTGGACTAAAGTTCACATTATCCCCTTGACCTTGCTACCTTAGGTCGATGAGAACAGAGGTGGGTTCCTACCAGTTCACACCTATTTGGTAGAACCGGTTCGTCAAATCTACCGGACCGGTTAGAAGAGGTTCCACCAGTGGACCCCAAAATCAGGCCACACCTACAGAAGAGGTTTCAAAAATTTTTGAAACCCACCACTGCTAAAGGGTTAGGGGTGCAAGGATCTTGTAACTTGACAGCTTTAAGACTTGCATGCTTCAATGCCAGAGTTCCTGAGCCAACATGACTGGAGGAGGAATTCTGGGAGTTGAAGTCCACAAGTCTTAAAGCTGTCAAGTTTGAACTCGCCTGGGTTTTTTTTTCTAAAGGGTTAGGGGTGCAAGGGTCTTGTAACTTGACAGCTTTAAGACTTGCGTGCTTCAAATGCCAGAGTTTTTGAATAGCTACTTGGACCGACCTAAGTACTAATTCATAATTTCATATCCGGTCACATGGGTGGTAAGCCACTCCCATCCGGTCACATGGGTGGCAAGCCACTCCCACAAAGGAGACCACACCCACAGAGTAGGTTCGAACAATTTTTGAAACCCACCACTGGATGAGAAGTATACCCTAATATATCTAGATGTCATTACATGAAGGTTGACTTGCTTAAAGCTTCATTATTCAATCCTGTTTTCACTACCATGTGGGTCAAGGGCCCACTCTGATTTCCACCACTCTTGTGTAAACCTGAATGCAGTCAACGACAGCTGCACAGAGAAATTCTTTTATACAAGCTCCTTTGAACTGGAGGATGTAGAAGGACATTCAAGTGAAGCATGCTAAGAACATCTGGGCTGCATGTCAAGTATAACAGCTGTCCCAAGCTGCTTTCTTCCAGATGTGTTGGGAGTTTGGGGAAATGCTGTTATGATCTATCAGTAGGGAAGGCTACAAACTGCACAAAGGTAATATATCCTTTGCAGGTGAACTTACCTGTCACCTTATCTACTCACCTGTCCTTCCCTTAGTTTATGGTGTTTCAACTGATAATGTGAGGATAAATAGGGAAACCAGAAAAACTCTCATAACATCTAATGAAGGGCATGGCTTTGCCGATTTTTATAGAAGGCAGAGGAGATGAACTTGAAGAATAGGAGGAAGAACTACTATCAAGGCAACCATCAGATAAAAGGGGCTGAGCCCAGGCCAAGAAAATAACTTGAGAAAACATCTCAGATTCACATAAAAATTAAAGGAAGGAGGGATAAGCACATTCAGATTTGCAAGAATAACAATAGTACTGACTATACCGTATATAGTAACTACTCTAGTTACAGTTACAAACGTTAGCTGTAGTTGATATGAATAGTGCCATCAGAATACCACGAGGTATTGATGTTTTTTACTCCAGTTTTAAAACCACATTCATCCTCTTCCAATCCAATATATTTATAGATAAACAGAGAAATGCATTACTTCACAAAAATTGGGTCATAGGAATACCTTATAAACTTTATAAAGGATATCTGAATTTGATTGTAGTAATATTTTTGACCTATACCTATAATTTTTAATAATCCCATGTAAACAAATCAATATTTGACCAATTTTGACAAAACATTTTTGTGGTACTTCAAACAATATATTGAAGAAGAAAAACAATGGGTAGGATTTTGATTGTCCTAAAAGTGACTCTTAGAATTTAAAGAGTAGCCAGGAATTTTAATTTATCCCATCGCATCAAAACCTGCTTAGTTTTATAAATTTCCGTGCATAATTTACTAGACTAGGTAAATTTTCTGAAATTATTTTTAACAAGTATTTAAAATCCCTTGTTTTGAATTTTCAACCTTACAGTTTCAACTTAAGTTTTGTGTGAGTTCCATCAACGTCCTGGATTGATTTGTAAGATAAGACTGTACTAAATGTACCTTTGCTCTTCTTGGGATATTTTATGGCTACTATGAAATTTTGTAATCTAAGCATTCTGATTTTTAAAATATTACTTTCTTTCGCCAGCCTTAAAGGGATCTAAGTAGTTTTATATGTGTCTCCTGAAGACGTACAACCATTTCAGACAAATGGTTGTTCAATCTCTTCCTAAAGCACCCACAACTTCTGGAGGAACGTTGTTCCACCGAGATATTGTTCTGTCAAGAAATTTCTCTTTTGTTCTAGGTTGCTTCTTTCCTTGGTTAGTTTACATCTATTGCTTCTTGTACTGATTTCAGGTGCTTTGAATAATAGGTTGACTCTTCTTTGTGGCAGCCCCTGAGATACTGGAACACTGTTATCATGTCCTTCTTTTCATTAAACTAGACATACCCAGTTCCTGCAACCGTTCTTCATATGTTTTAGCCTCCAGTCCCCTAATCATCTTTCTTGCTCTTCTCTGTATTTTTTCTTGAGTCTCCACATCTTTTTTATATCATGGCAACTAAAACTGGATGCATTCCATATTCTTCAAGGGGGTTCTACCAAGAGCCTTACTGCAGCATATTTCTTGGCTGCTTGTTCCTTTACTGTTGATCTTTTGATTCTAAAAGGCAGGTGCTATTTAGTAAATCTAAGCATTCTGATTTTTAAAATATTACTTTCTTTCGCCAGCCTTAAAGAGATCTAAGTAGTTTTATATGTGTCTTCTGAAGACGCGCAACCTCATACTTTCCACAACCAGCAAGAGGAAAAAGAGATGTCCTTGCCTGAAAAGGAATTGTTATTTAGTTCCCTTGCCCTGTTCCAGCCTAATCAGAAGAAAACTACCCTTTCTTACATCGTATTGCTGAACAATGAACACAAGGCTCATTTGTTTGAGTGACCCTTTCCAAAGTTCCCTTTCTCTGCTCACTGCTGACTTCACAAGCCTAATGTCACAACATCTTCACCTTTTCCCTAATGCTAAGCGACGACCCAATCCCCCCCACTGGAGATGCTTGTTTCCCCTCTACTCCCCTGCCTGTGTGGCAGCCTCACTAAGTGCCCACACAAAAAGGCAACCTTTTCACAGGCAGCAGAGTCAGATTCAAAGGCCTGCCGGCCCTGTGGTCTGATCCTCTGAGTTTCAGATCACAGCCCTTTGAATGAAGGCTTTGGGAAAGGAAGGAGGGGCGGCGTCCCTCTCCAGCCCAACAACCAGCTCTTTCCCTGTTGTCCCTTTTATTCCTTCAGCTTGGAAAGTGAACTAATACCACAAGGGGTGGGGACAGGGGGAGGTTTGAGGCCCCGTGGCTTGTTTTTGTGACTTGCTATTGCCACGCAAATGAAGGGAGGTGAGATATATTCGTAAACTCAGTGTTCGTTGCAAACACGATTACTTTCTTATGGGATCTTTTTTTTAAAAAAGTTAGTAAATACCAAGTCAATTATTACGTTAAAAAGTGGATATTGCCAATAAGGATCCTTATAACTTTTTTTTATTTAAAGAGTTTTAATAGATTTTACAAATGTTTCCCCTTCCCTCCCCCTGCCCCAACCCTCCCCCCCCTCCAACCCTCCCTCCCCCCAACCTCCCAGAGCAAAATACAGGGTATAAACATTTAACAATCATACACTAAGATAAGCTAACTAACTATAGCATCCTACCTCCCTCTTGTACTTTAACTCCCCTTTTATTAAGCTAACTTTAAATAAATTGTAACATTCCTTGTTCATTCATTCCTAAGCTAGTTGAAATTTCTTAGTCCGATATTTATTTTGAATGTAGTCAATCCATCTTCTCCATTCCAGCTTGTATTTCTCATCTGAATGGTCCTTCAAATATGCTGAGATTTTGGCCATCTCTGCTAAGTTTACTACTTTTAATGTCCATTCTTGAATATTAGGCAATTCTTCCTTCTTCCAGTACTGCGCCACCAACAATCTTGCTGCCGATGTTAAGTTCAGATTCAAATTAGTCTCTATAACTGTACAGTCTGTAATTGTACCTAGCAAGAACAGCTGGGGAGTGAACTTTATCCTCTTTTTAAGAATATAAAAAACTATAGGCCTATTAGGATCCTTATAACTTTTTAAAAGCCAGATATACTTTCACAATATCTTTCAAGGGTGCTTTAAGCTTTTAATTAGTGAAATCAAGAGATTACTCACTGTATTCTGAAGCAGCTGAGCAATTTTTAATTGGTTGGACTGCAGATGAGGGGAGGATGTTCTGTTTTTGGGGTTCTCGCTTTCCTCACAATGGAAAGAGAAAAAAGATTGACAGTCTGGGTTGAGGAATGGAAGATCTGAAGTATTATTTCACTCCTTCTGCCAACACACCCTCAGTTTCAAAGATTCCTCTCCCCCACCTGTTTACTCTCAGCAAAGGAAATTTCCCCCTTTTTTTTAAAGGAAAAGAGAAAAAGAAAATCCTCCATGTGGAGGAAACTGAAGAAAAGCAACTCTGTCTGTGGAAAATGGAATTATTTCAAAATAATATTTCTCCCATAGGATTCTGTGAGAAAATACAATCACTCTCAGATGATGATGATGATGATGATGATGATGATGATGATGAAGAAGAAGAAGAAGAAGAAGAAGAAGAAGAAGAAGAAGAAGAAGAAGAAGAAGAAGAAGAAGAAGAAGATCTTTTTAAAATGTAAGGAGGGTATATCTATGGAGTTGCTTATCATAGCTGGTGTTATATATTTTTTAACAAACTACCCAACTATGCTTGTTTCTCCCTCTTTATTTATTTTATTTAAAGTGTTTAGTCTTGCAAAAGCTTTAAAATATGTCATTATCCAATTAAATAAACTTAACCAACCATAACCATGTTTTCCATGTGAAAATTAGGGCTCAGCAGAGACCTCCCATTCTGCATCAAAAGTTCCAATCTAATTGCCTTGTAATATCATGTCTCATCATCCTTTGCCCAAGAAATGGCCCATCCTGTCATAGATCAGTCGGGGAGGAGAAGGGACAGCTCCAAAGGATGATTCAAGAAAAATACAACTCTGTCTTTCCAATATTATACAGCACGGAAAAAATATTAACCTCTAACTGCACCTATAACTTTTTATTGAAATTTGCAGGAAAATTGTATTGCAATTACAATTAAACAATGCATTACAATTAAATTGTAATGCATTGTGGTATACCAAATTTTACAGAAAATTTTGCAAGGATTTTCAAATTACATTCCATTAAACATCTCTTCAAATTTCCATGTGAAATGTTTTGTTTTGAAATTAAATGCAATAAACCGCCGATGAGTAGTTCACAAAGTGAGGGAGACATTTTGAGCCAAAAAGTTCAATAGTCTTGTTAATCAATAACTATGCCCCTTCTTAAATACAGCGGCAGAGGTGGGTTCCTACCAGTTCGCACCTATTCGGTAGAACCGGTTCGTCAAATCTACCGAACCGGTTAGAAGAGGTCCCACCAGTGGACCCGGAAAGCAGGCCACACCTACAGAAGAGGTTTCAAAAATTTTTGAAACCCACCATTGGTCCTTGGATATGATTATTCTACACTATCGTGCTCATATTTATAAAACTCAGGGCCTCTGTGAAAGGTAAGGGTGACTACTGCGTTTGTGGTGCAATCAGAACATTGCGTGTGTTGAAGTTGTTTTAACGCAAACCAAAGATGCCTTTTAAAAAACAAGTTTACATCTTATTCTTATGCATGCCAGTGCTGTGTGTGAGGTAATTTAAGGTGGTTCTGACAAGTGTCATTGGCATCTTCATATCCGGTCACATGGGCGACAAGCCACTCCCATCCAGTCACATGGGCAGCAAGCCACTCCCACAAAGGAGGCCACACCCACAGAGTAGGTTTGAACAATTTTTGAAACCCACCACTGTACAACGGAGCTGATTTTCATGAGTTCAGAATTAATCCCACTGATTTTCTTTCTCTAAAAGAATACTCATTAAGCTACTTTTCATTTCATTTCATTTTTTCATTTTTTTTATTTATAGGCCGCCCTTTTCCCCGAGGGGACTCAGGGCGGCTTACAATCAAAAAGGGAAGGGGAGTGTAGGACAATACAAAAAAAAAAAAAGAAATGTGCACAAAGTAAATTAGACAATAAAATTAGACAATAAAACTCAACATTCACTCAGCATTCGGGAGGGGCAAAAATAAGATTATCCCCAGGCCTGACGGGCTAGCCAGTTCTTGAGGGCTGTGCGGAAGGCCTGGACGGTGGTGAGGGTACGAATCTCCACGGGGAGATTGTTCCATAGTGTCGGAGCCGCAACAGAGAAGGCTCTCCTCCGAGTAGTCGCCAGTCGGCACTGACTGGCGGATGGAATACGGAGGAGGCCAACTCTATGCGATCTGATGGGACGCAGGGAGGTAATTGGCAGAAGGCGGTCTCTCAAATAGCCAGATCCACTACCATGGAGCGCTTTATAGGTGGTGAGTAAGACCTTGAAGTGCACCCGGAGATCAACAGGTAGCCAGTGCAGCTCACGGAGGATCGGAGTTATGTGGGCGAACCGTGGTGCGCCCACGATCACTCGCGCGGCCGCATTTACTTAGCTAAATAAAGTTCCACAAAATATCACTAAGCATCTGCTACGGATTATAATGAGCTAGAACAAATGGTAAAATTAAGGACCCTGTTCTCAAAGCCTCTCTGTTCCTTCAAAAATTCCATAAGGTGATTTATTCATGGTGGCCTGGTTTTTGCCTGATTTGAAGAGAAATTTTCTATTTCTGAATCTAATACGGATGTTTGTAATTTTAATAATTTTCTGGATATAAATCTATTTACATATATAGATGTTTTCCTTTCTCTCTTAGTAATTTTTTAAAAAAAATAGATATTCAAAACGCCAAAAACCTCAATGGATTTTGGATTACATCTTTTTTTCAACATGAAATTCTATTGCAGAAATGACTTCATTGCATTTATATAGAAAAAGCCTGAATAGATGATTATGTAGCTGAATATGCAGTGAAATCAATAGTTTATTTAAATATATGTTTCTACAATGCCCAACAAATGTTCCATTTGGGAAAGAAGTTATTAAATGCATTAGCTCGGTTTTGAGATTTAATATTATCAGATGTTCATATTCTTTTGAAGTGTATTCCTATCACATCGGTGCTGACATCTGAACAAAGAAACTAGATTTTCTGTACCTTTCTTACTGTCAAAAGACTTATTGTTTAGCATTAGAAAGACAAACATGTGGCTCTAACTTTTCAGTAAGCTGCAGAAAAGATGTTACCAGCAATTTACTAATAAGTTATCAAAATCAATAAGTTATGGGTGATTAAACAAATCATGGCTTCCTACAATGATTTTTTTTTTGTATTCTACAATTTCATGTAGGTGTCCAGGTGTGTATCTGAATGTGTTTGTCCTACATGTGTTTATTTCCTTTTTGGCATTTTTTCTTTCTTTTATAATGTTATTTTCATTAGAAGTTAATTATAATTCACTAAAAAATAAATCTATCCAAAAACAAAGCTAAGGAAAAAGAGAATCCAACAAAACTGAAGGAGGCATTGTGCTTTTATACATACCTGTCATTGTTGTTGTTGTTTTAATTAAGAATCACACCCCTCACCTGCTTTTTCATTCTGGAACCTCTCATATGGACAAAGTGATCACACCTGAATATTTCCATCTGTTCATTATGTGGCTTCTTCCAAAGTCTGGAAAGGGGTAGAACATTATTTCATTAGTCTCCAAATGTTGTGCATATCAAAAAACCCAATTATACCTTTGCTAATATAGCACTAACTATACAATGGCTACCTTTTCTTGCAGTAGTCAGCCCCTCCTTCTTCCCAGCTATCAGAGAGATGAATGGAATGGTTCATGTATTAGAAACATGAAGAGAATTACTTGTGCTTTTCATCAGAAACTCATGCAGGGCTATTCAATGTGATGACATCATATTATAAAGGGAAAGCTATCATGGCAAAGAAAAGCCCTTTTGGTAAGAAGTATCATTCTAGCAGGAGGTAAGAATGCACATGATTCAGAGGTGTTAAAGAAATTTACTGAGCCACATTTGCTTTTAAATTAATTCTTAGGTCAGAAATAGCTTCATTTTGATACAGAAAATCATCCTTCCTGGGCAAGCAATGTTTTATGTTTTCTTTGACACATTCTCTACTGCTGAATGGTATCTGAAGGAGAATACATTTCTAAAATGGACAGACATCTACATTTGCAAATTAAACATGGTGGAAAGAGAAATAGCATTTCCTGGCCAACATAACCAGTGAAAAACTAATTCCAGCAATTGATGGAAAAGAATAATCAATCAAGTGAATTCCATTAAGCTGTTACTGCTACAAAGACGCCCACATTTTCTACTTACGCTGGTTTTACTAGAGCCAAGAACCTCTTCCATAATTGGTGTGTCTCGAAGAACATAAAGGAAAAAAGAAACATATCTAGTACACGAACCTGTGGTGGTCTCTCATGAGGAATAAGACACGCAGGCAAGTTGTCTCGGGATGAGAGCTTAGAACAGAGTCCGAAACTCCCTTTTATTCTTATTACACTCATTAGCATACAATGTTATCACTTAGGGCCAGAGCTGGCTATGGCCAGTTACTTTTATGAGTCATTTATCCTGTTTTCCACATCCCATGCGCTTTCATTGTTTCGTGTGCTCTATGGGACATCCTGTGGGAGCAGGTCTCTGCAATTATTCCCACACGAACCTGAAGTTTTCCAGCATTTCAAAGTAATGCCACCATGACCTTTCTACAAATATAAAGGTAGACCCAATAACACATGCAGTAGCCCTTAATTTCAATTCCAATCAATTTCCTCAGCATCTGTCTTAACTAGTTGACGCTCATCAAAGATTTCAGCAGATTTCTTCTAAAACCGCGACCTGGGTACCTGAGAGACCGCCTCCTGCCTATTACTCCCTCAGACCGATTAGATCTCACAGGTTAGGTCTCCTCCGGATTCCATCTGCCAGCCAATATCGGCTGGCGACCCCCCCCGGGGGAGACCCTTCTCTGTTGCAGCTCCAGCCCTCTGGAATGATCTCCTTGTCAAGATCCAGACCCTTACTACCCTCCCAGCCTTCCGCAAAGCCACCAAGTCCTGGCTGCTCCAGCTGGCCGGGGGGCCTGTGAAATATCCAGCCCCACGGAAATTGTGAATATTGTGGTTTTGTTTTTAAAGTGTTGTCTTTGTCTAGTTTTCCCCCTTTCCCTTGTCTATTGTGAGCCGCCCAGAGTCCTTCGGGAGTGGGCGGCATACAAAACAAATCAAATCAAATCAAAATCAAAAATCAAAAAATCAAACGTGCTACCACAGATAGGGATGCAGAACTTTCCCTGCGCAAAATATGTGCTGTTATACCACTGAGCTAGATTGCAGATGTTTTTGATGTACAGATAGTTGTAGAGAAATAAGTTACTAGTGAAGAATTATGTATGGTAGGTTGTAGCTTAGCACCTTTGGATGGCAGCACCACCATCGCACATAAAAAAAGTTCCAAAAAAGTCCTGGATCTCTTGAAAACAGTCAGCATGTGAATGCAAAATGTATGAATAATTTAAAGTAATATTAATGCGAATGACATGAAGAGAGTAATACATTTACTTTGTTTTAAAAGAGAGGTTTATGTTCTGAAGTTATTTTCTAAAAAAAAAATTGACTTTTTTTTTTTCCTCTGAGTGAAGACATTTAATTTCAGCTTTGGATTTTAATTACTTGCAACATTATCATCCTTGAATGCTCAAAAAGGGATGGCCAGGCTGACTTTTATTACCCAAATAAGAAATGAAGAAGCTGAACTCATTTATATGCTACTGGTGTGCAATGAAGCAATTGCTTTCTGCCAAGGTTTTTATGAAGAGGTGGAGGGCGAACTGCCTTTCTGCCTGAGCACCCAGCGGAGAAAAAATCTTTTGTGCTGCTGCCTCTCTCAGTGCCGGCCTGCAGAAAGAGATTCAGGATGAAGGTTCAAATTCAGCATGATGTCATCTTGCAATATATTCTCTTGCATGAAACACAGAGGGTTTCTTCTAAAGCAGTTTACGCTTTCAGAAGGTCCATGGAGTTCAAGGGTTCAAGGGCTTTTTTCATCCCCTTTTCTTTTTTATTACTGTCATGTCATTAAGTTTCTATCCATCCAATCCATCCCTTCACCAAATGGACTGGGCTTTTAAAAACAGAGATTATAACAAACCATTAATTAAACACTATGTAAATCCACAAGCTTTCCTGAGATGAATGGGCAGAGTGGAGCAAGGGAAACTTTTCTTCCTAACTCATAATAGCTACTAGAATATACAGAGTGGCCCAAAACAGCTTCTGGATAGTAGGCTTAGCACTCAAAGAAAAGAAAGTACAATGCAGTTCGCAATTGACTTCAAGAATGCACTTCCACAAAGAGGTGGGTGATGGCCATTAATTTAGGTATATTCTAAAAGAAATCAATCGATGCATGGAAAACGTGTATAATAGTACAATTTCTACATATTATAGAAAGCTAAGAGTTTGGAACTTGGATCCATTGCTTCATAATCTTTGACTATTCCATTTGTCCATTAAACTTTGCTTCAAAAGTCTGCATGTGTATGTGAGAGAGAGAGAGGGAGAGAGAATGTGTATGTGAGTCAGTGGTGGGTTGCTAATCCCATTCCAACCGGTTCGGCTGGCGGCGTCCTTGTGCACGTGCGCAGTTTACGCATGCATCTTAGCGCCTGCGCGATGCTCCAGCTGCTCGCGGAGACTCGCGCAGGTGCTGTATGTGCCATCCAGCTGCTTGCTGAGAATCGCGCAGGCGCTGTATGTGCCATGCGCCTGCGTGGAAGCGCAGAAGCCTTCAAAGACCGGTAAGGAGCCTGGGCGGGCGGGTGGGCCCTTCGTCGTTCCCGGAAATTACTTACTTCCGGGTTCGCCGACCAACCGGTTCGCGGGGACCGCCGCGAACCAGTTGAAACCCACCCCTGATGTGAGTGTACATATTTTCCCCTAAAAAATAGTATTTGCATTTCTAGCACTTTTTTGAGCCTAATTCTGTTATTCAATTTGGTATGTTTAACATATTTTTGCTTTATTGATTACTGAGAGCTGCACCCACAAAATTTAGAGGTCAGAAATACAAAAGAAAATTGTCATCTGAACTGCATCAGGATATACAGATCAAATCAATTTTCTTTGAGATGTATCTCAAAATGTTTTAAAACCTGCATTACTTCAGTGAACATAGTGATGCTTACAGCAGACTCATGATTAACTAGTCACACTGATTTCCAGAAATTTACTTTAAGCATAATCAGGTCTGAATCCAAACCTATGATTATTTATTATTATTTTAATAAGTTATTTTCCATGGATTCAAAGCGGTGGGTCGGTCCAGCAATCCACCATGTCAAATAATTATTTAAAAAAAATATTTAAAATTCTTCCTTTCCCTCAGGAGACTGGTGAGGCCCCACCTCCCCTGCGTCTAGTGACTGCACGTCCCTGCACATACATATATATATATATATATATATATATATATATATATATATATATATATATATACACACATACTAGATTGATAATATGAAATTTTATATAAATTGTTAATGAGGATTATGGAGAGGATGCACAAGCATTTTGTAACCAAAGATAAACAATTTTATACAGAATACAATATAAAGATGTAATATTACTTGATGGTTTTAGGATGATGTAATGAAATGCCATAATATAAATTTATTCTAAATTTAGAATATGTCACATAAAAGGAAGTAATAATAGTTATAGTCAAATAAATGTTTAATAATGATAATAATTGTATGCATATACTGTATATTAGATTGATAATATGAGATTCTATATAAATTGTAAGTGAAGACTATGGTGAACAAGTATAAAAGTTTTGTAACCAATCGACACACTGTATATAATTGGTGGATGGTTTTTATCTTTTATGTTTGTTTATATTTTTTTGTTTAAAAAAATAAAAAGTAAAAAAATGCAAATCATTCCGGAGGAAAAAAGCCACTTCTGAGAATGACAAGTGAGAGTGTAGTTTCTCCCTTTCAAAACAAGTTATCTCAATAGCAAAGGATATTTTGCTAAAACTATCATCCCAAAATATGGCTTTCAGGCTATTTCTACTCAAATGTAATTATAGGACTATCAGTTCTTCTAAGGATGCTAAGTTTCTTCAATCCCAGGGATGGGAGTTTCACAGGGATGGGAGTTTAATTGTATAAAGTCCAAAACATTTCAGAGTCTCTTCAGCATGCATATTAAACCTTCAGTGAACATTATTTTTACTGGCCTAGTAAAAGACTCCAGCTGACCTAGCCCTGAGAAATACTCAGCCCCCAAATCCTTTCTTGCAGTGAGTAATCAAATGCAACAGTATTAAATTAAAAGGTGTGCCGAGCCTCCCTCCAGAGTATAGCTCTGTTAACAGAAGAGGGTCAGTCAGACTGCATTCTGGATGTGTGCCAAGATCACATATGTTTCTCCTTTCTGGCCATGTTGTCATTGTGCACTGATATCTATCAACCTGAAAGCCAGACAACATAAAATGAAAATGTGTTTCAAACACAGATGTAACAGTTATTTTCAGAGGGAAGAAAGGAAAAAAGTCTCAGATTAGTTTCTGAATTATATAGAATTGTTCTAAGTATTTCTTTGGAGTTTTAGACTTTGGTCTAGGATGGGAAGATCGTTTTCCAAACTGTCAGCTTTTAGATATGTTTAAGAAAATTGTACAGTTAATGCCTCCCTGCATACAGAAATCTGTTCAATGCGGCAGAAATCCTGTTAGTAAAATAGGATGGAAGACAATTCTTTTGTTAATTCCACCTTCTCACCATGTATCTCTTTCCTTCGCTCCAACCTCTTCTGGTCCACAAAATGCTGTCTATCTGTAGAAAGACAATACATATTGTACTCCTGCCTAAAAAGACAATACAATGGAAATAAAAACGAATAAGCAAAAGAACAGTAAGGAAATCAGTACAAACCAATGAAACAATGAAAACCATGAAACTTTGCCTGCTGGAGAATGCAGTCTGTTAACTTACCAACAATACAATTATTTCACAGGCTCCATACCAGTGGTGGGATTCAGCCAGTTCGCACCTATTCGGGAAAACCGGTTGGTAACTTTCTAAGCAGTTCGGAGAACCAGTTGTTTGAAGAAATCTCCTTTTGGTTTTTTTTCCACTTTACAGGGCTAATCCTGTAAGGAAGGCAGGAAGGGAACATTCAGGTGTTGTTTCTAGCCTAATCTTTATTGCCCTGCTTACAGAAACTGCCTCTCCCGTTAACCCTTATTACATTGTAACAGCTAAGGTGAAGCACAGGGGTGGGTTTCGACCGGTTCGCACCGGTCCCTGCGATCCGGTTGGTCGCCGAACCCGGAAGTAAGTAACTTCCGGGAACGGCGAAGCCCCCCCCGTGCCCACGCGCACCCGCACCCCCGCACCCGCTCCTTACCCGGTTTTTACGAATTCTGCGCTTTCCACGCATGCGCAGAACGCATACAGCGCCTGCGCGATCCTCCAGGAGCAGCTGGAGCATCGCGCAGACGCTAGTATGCACGCGCATGCCGCGTGCGTGCGCGAGGACGCCGCGTGCGTGCGCGAGGATGCCGCTGGCCTCGTTCCAACCGAACCGGTTGGAACGGGGCGAGAAACCCACCCCTGGTGAAGCACCCATCAACGTGAGCGATGTTGAGTTGGCCATGCCCACCCAGTCACATGACCGCCAAGCCCCACCAACCCTGCTGGTCATTAGGGCAGAGAACCGGTTGTTAAATTATTTGAATCCCACCACTGCTCCATACCCCCACCAGATTCTCAGACCCAGGAGCAAAGCCATGTCTTCAGGGCCTTCCAAAATGCCAATGGGTTGGGGGGGGGGTCTAACCTCTGGGGAGGGTGATGTTCCAAAGAGTGTGTTCCATGGTTGTCCCTCAAATAATTCAGCGTCAATGCATGAAAGGCTTTATAACCCATTAAACAACCCTTCAAATTGAACCCCAAAAGCAAACTGGCAACCAATGCAGGTCACAGAGCAGTGATGTAGAATGTGCTAATCTAGGAATGCATATAACTGCCCCCACACCACCATATTTTGCACCAGTTGCACTTTCCAGGTGCCGAGGTGGTGCAGTGGTTAGGGTGCAGTACTGCAGGCCACTTCAGCTGACTGCTATCTGCAGTTCAGCGATTCAAATCTCACTGGCTTAAGGTTGACTCAGCCTTCCATCCTTCTGAGGTGGGTGAAATGAGGACCCGGATTGTTGTTGGGGGCAATATGCTGACTCTGTAAACCACTTAGAGAGGGCTGAAAGCCCTATGAAGCAGTATATAAGTTTAACTGCTATTGCTAACTGCTATTGCTATTTTCAAGAGAAGCCCAGGTAGACTGCATTACAGAATGTGGCCAGGGGCTTTCTTATCAAGGAACAGTTGCAAAACTCATCAACACAGGGATAATTTTTATTTTTATGTGCCCTAGTGAATTTAATAATGCAATGATTTTCCCTCCAAGGAAATAGAATTTTCAAGCCTTGAAGGACAACATTTTTAAATTATTGGGAAGTATTGCACAATTTATTTATTTTTAATCTACTGTCTCGGTCAATAATTTTCTCAATTTTATTCATGTAAGGGCAGTCATGTTTCTTTATTTTTGCTTACTGCCATGCTAGATGCCTGTGAGTTCCACTCATGGCATGATTACCATAGTAAATTGACAATGGCTAACTGTTTTATTCTCTCTGAATCAGTGGTGGGATTCAAAAAAAATACTACTGGTTCTGTGGGTGTGGCTTGGTGGGAGTGGCATGGCTTGGTGGGCGTGACTTGATGGGTGTGGCAGTGGAAGGTTACTGCAAAATCTCCATTTCCTCCTGATCAGCTGGGACTCGGGAGGCAGAGACTAGATGGGGACAGGGCCAGTCAGAAGTGGTATTTACTAGTTCTATGAACTATTCAAAATTTCTCTTGATGGACTGGAGCTCCACCCCAAATCTCAAGGCACAGAAGAAGAAGAAAGAGAAAAAAATGATGGTTCTAAGGAGAGAAATCTTATCAGAAGCACAATTGATAATCAAAGATAAATTAATTAAAGTAGCAAATGGAGGGCACCAAGATTACCTGAGAGATGCAACAAGCAACAAGGTGCGGAGAAATGTCCATAAAAACTTTACAAAGGAAATAAATGGAAGATGAACTCCACAAATGGCAAAAGAAATAAGACTACATGACTTCTAGAAAGGTACAGGTTGATATATGAAAATTGATAATAAAAAAATAGCTAAGTTTGGTGATTAGTAAGTAGGAATTTAGTACTTTTTAGATTGCTTTGTTAAATAAATACTTGATAATGGTAACAAGGTACATATTTATGTTGGGTGGAGGTGAGGAAGTTGGATATAAGTAATAAATGATTTTGTTAAGAAATATTAATGATAACAATAATAATGAAATGATAAGAGATATAGTGAACGACATATATATATATGTATACATATACATATACATATATGTATGTATGTATGTATGTATGTATGTATGTATGTATATATACTGGTTTAATATAAGAAATTTGGATATAAATTGCAAAGAGTGACTTGGAAAAAAAGGCTTAGAAATTTTGTTAATTAATTCTTATTTTGAATATGTTATAAAGGTGTAATGTTATTGGATATGTGAAAGTTGATTAAAAATTAACTAAATCTTATAACTAGTAAGTAGTAATTTAGCAACTTTAAATTGTTAAGTTAAATAAATAATTGATAATGACAATAAGATACACACATATGTTGGCTTGATGAGAAGAAAGTGGATATAAACAGTAAAGGAGTTTCGTAAATGATTTTGTTAATAAATATTAATGACAACAATAATAATGAAATGATAAGAGATGTAGTTAATTGTGTGTGTGTGTGTGTGTGTGTTTATGTATGTATGTGTATGTGTATGTGTATGTGTATGTGTATGTGTATGTGTATGTGTATATGTATATGTACATGTACATGTACATGTACATGTATATGTATATGTATATGTATATGTATATGTATGTATGTACTGGTTTAACATAAGGAATTTGGATATAAATTGCAAACAGTGATTTGGGAAAAAAGGTTTGGAAATTTTGTTAATTAATTCTTATTTTGAATATGTTATAAAGGTGTAATGTTATTGGACATATGAAAGTAGATAACAAAAAATTAAATAAGTTTTATAATTAGTAAATAGTAATTTAGTAATTTATAGATTGTTATGTTAAATAAATTCGGTTCCACCACAAAACCGCGTTCGACTAAAGCGCACTCGACAAAACCGCGTAGCTGACGTCATCACAGGGTGACAACAGCGTGGAGACGGAAGCACACTGTAAACGCTAAACCTAAAATTAACCCCTAAACCTAAACCTAACCCCCCTAAACCTAATCCTAAACCTAACCCTAAACCTAACCCTTAATCTAAGCCTAAACCTAATCCTAACCCTTAACCTAACCCTAAACCTAACCCTAAAGCTAACCCTAAACCTAACCCTTACCTTAAGTTGAATCAGCTTGCTTTCAAAGCACTATTTAAAGCGCCCTTCTTTCTCCGCGCTCGCTGTTGTCACCCTGTTGATGACGTCAGCGACGCGGTTTAATCGGGCGCGCTTTAGTCAAGCGCGGTTTTGTCGTGCCACGGGAGAATTCAACCCTTCATGTTTTTCTATGTCTGTGCAATATTGTTTAAGTTAATTTTCATATAAAAACTCTTGTCAAATAGTGAGGGAGGCAAAACACAATAATAAATATTGCTCTGCTCTTAAATTCCATTGTGGGAAACAAAGCAGAGTTGTAGAATGTCAAATCATAGCTCCGATCAGAATATACCTGGAGGGGGAGCAGAAACTGACATTTTCAGGTATTCTGCCTCTGATTCGTTTATTTCAACTTTCTGAGCTTCTGTTTAACCCAACCAGGTTTTGTTCCATTTTTTTTTATTTTGCAAGCTGTTTTAAGAGCATGTGAGATTCTCTCTTGCAGCTGCATCTTACATTTAAAGATAAGGCCATTGAGATCAAACAGCCATGGGTCAGGGCAATGGGTAATAATAGCCCTAGACATTTTAAGAAAGCTACTCTCTCATCCGCATAAGATTTGAGCTATGGTAATGCAAACAACCCAATGCTTTAGCTCCTCTCCGATGTAATATATTTTCTTGATGGCTTGATAAAATCTCCTAAGAAGCGTGGGAGACTGCAGCATTCTCAAGAGAGTCATCCTTGTGGATTAGCACAAAGAAAACATCTTCAGTAAGAAGATACTATTAGAGAGAGAGAGAAAAAAAAACTCTCCCCTTGATCATAGATGTAGAACATTCAGGAGTTCATTTGGCTTGCTATAAACAGCAGCCTCCCACTTCCATACCTATTACTCTTCATACAGTTTCCTTATTCTCCCATGATCAGATCAGCACAGATTAATTCATCTTTTATACTTCATATATCAGGAAACTAAGTCCTATATCCATTGTGTTGGGTCTGGACACTGCTCACACTGAAAACTGCTTGATTTGTGTCATAAAACAAAAACCTTTATTATTTGAATACAAAAACCTTTATTATTTGAAAAAAAAATGATCTGTGGTTTAACATGATGTACAAATCCATGCTACACCAGAACAACTAGACACAAGGACAGTTTTCCCCCCGAATGCCATCACTCTGCTGCTCAACTAATTCCCACAACCCTGTCAAACTATTTACTAAGACTGTATTACTATTATTCTTCTCATCCTTCCTATTATCTATCTCCTCCCACTTAAGACTATAATCATGTTGCTTGTATTTTTATGGTTTATATTGTTCTGTTTGTTTCCTAGTATGATTTGATTGCTTATTAGTTACCCATGACTATCATTAAGTGTTGTATCTTATGATTCTTGATTAATGTATTTTTTTTATTTTTTTCCCTTTTATGTACACTGAGATAGATAGATAGATAGATAGATAGATAGATAGATAGATAGATAGATAGATAGATAGAAAGATAGATAGATAGATAGATAGATAGATAGATAGATAGATAGATAGATAGAAGTTTATTTATATGCCGCCCTTTTCCCTGGGGGGACTCGGGGCGGCTCACAATCCAAGGGGGAGGGGGAGACAAACTTTTTAACATATAAGACAATACATAATTTAAAAAAGCACAACATTCATACCATTCGGGCGGGTTACAGTCTTAGCCCCAGGCCTGACGGGATAGCCAGATTCTGAGGGCTGTGCGGAAGGTCTGGAGGGTGGTGAGAGCATATGCACCAAAGACAAATTCCTTGTGTGTCCAATCACACTTGGCCAATACAGAATTCTATTCCGTTCTATTCTATTCTAGCTTATTTAATTAATCATATTTAAACCAGGTATGGTTTGCATATCATATTAGAAATACTAATTGTGGTGCCTAAGACTACCAGTTAATCTTAGGGCAACAGTTAATACAGGCAAAGGAGGATATAGACAATTAAAATAGGAGGAAATAGACAATTGGGAAGGAGGATGGGAAAGGGAAAGGAGGATACACTAACTTTTCAACTTTCTTGGCATCCATGACAAAAATTGCAAAGAAAAACTGCAAAAAATGTACTTGGGCAAATATGTACACCAAATTTCTTTTTCTAGCATTAAAAAGACTGTTTTTTAAAAAAAAAAAATCACAATATTTTACCCTGCAAATCTTTACTTTAAAGAGCATGTGGTAGTAACAACATAGAATTGGCGATGATGAACGTTCCAAATTTTACCCCAGAAATGTATGACGGGTCATGTGACCTTCAGATTACAGTGACCATAGATTTGGAGGAAACTGGATTGAAGCCAATTGCTGGAATCAGGAAATAAATTAAACAACAGCCAGGCTCTTGTGTCTGTTGACAGACAAGAGAAAGAAAGAAGCAGACAATTTACAAGGTCACTATATATATAGACATTTGAATGATGACTGTTGTGAAAACACTCCAAAACAAAAACGAAAAAGAGGTTTTATGCTTTAGATGGGCATTTGTCTGCAATAAATGGAGCTGCGTTAAAAGGATGTTGCTGGATCTCATTGTAATGCATTCGTTTATTCTGAACAGCCATAGCTCCTTCCAAAAGGGGTGAAGCGCCTGCTCTTCTTTTAGAGTAGTCTTTGAATGGCTGGGGGTGGGCAGAAATCCTGGGCTAACCTTCTTGCTAGCTATTCATCAAACTGGTGCCCAATTTGTAAACCTTCCCAATGCCTGTCTACCCTCCCCCTGAACCTATCAGGTTGAAATGTAGTGGAATTTCTTCACACAGTAGGAGCAGTCTTCTCTGTTATTGGTACTTTAACAAAAAGAATCCAAAAATTTAAAGTTGCCTAAAATTAGAAATTAAAATCATGTTTTCCCTGATATTTGGCAGCATTGACTCTTTCTGTCATTCTGAATGTGCTTGCCAAATGGATGAGATGGATGGGATGGGATGAGATGGGACACCCACTATTTGTAAGAAAATAAAGGAAAGCTAGTTCTGATTTTTTCCCCCTCTTAATCAATTGCAGGTATGACTTCTGCTTCAGATTGGCACCTCAAGTGAAATTAGATCACCTCTGACTTTGTTTATGTTGAAGCATGCTCTGTTCTGACATATCTATTTGGGTCCCAGGTTTTTTGGTTGGGCACACCTAGAGTTACCAGGTGTCTGGCAAAAGGAGGACAAGTTCCTTCTTATGCTCATATCCTCTATCTCAGTGGTCTCCAACCTTGGCAACTTTAAGACGTGTGAATTTTGGTTCACCGACAAATGCGCACTCGACAAAAGTGCGCCAACGAAACTGCGGTGAGAAAACCACGAGTTCTAAATCGCACCGATGAATGAGTGCAGAAGTGCGCTGACAACAGCGCGCCGACAAAAGCGCGCCTTCAACAAACAAGTAATAACCGCGAGTTCTAAACCTAACCCTAAACCTAACCCTAAACCTAACCCTAAACCTAACCCAAAACCTAACCCTAACCCTAACCCTAACCCTAACCCTAACCCTAACCCTAACCCTAAACCTAACCCTAACCCTAAACCTAACCCTAAACCTAAACCTAAACCTAAACCTAACCCTAACCCTAACCCTAACCCTAACCCTAAACCTAACCCTAACCCTAAACCTAACCCTAACCCTAACCCTAAACCTAACCCTAACCCTAACCCTAACCCTAACCCTAACCCTAACCCTAACCCTAACCCTAAACCTAACCCTAAACCTAACCCTTACCCTAACCCTAACCCTAACCCTAAACCTAACCCTAACCCTAACCCTAACCCTAACCCTAAACCTAACCCTAACCCTAACCCTAACCCTAACCCTAAACCTAACCCTAAACCTAACCCTTACCCTAACCCTAACCCTAACCCTAAACCTAACCCTAAACCTAACCCTAACCCTAACCCTAACCCTAAACCTAACCCTAAACCTAACCCTAAACCTAACCCTTACCTTAACTGAAATCGCGCTTTTGTGGGCACGGTTTTGTCAGCGTGGTTTTGTCAGCGTGTTGCGGTTTTCTCGTCACGGTTTTGTCAGCGCGCTTTTGTCGTGCGTGTCGGGTCACGGTGGACTTCAATTCCCAGAGTTCCTCAGCCAGCTTTGCTCTGAGAGTTGAAGTCCACAAGTCTTAAAGTTGCCAAGGTTGGAGACCACTGCTCTATCTGATAGGCAGAGCCTTAAAGTCCAATAGTGTCTGGCTTTTTGAATGCCTCGGGGTTGTTGTTTTTTTGTTGTTGCTGTTCTATTTTCACTGTTGAAGTCACCTTGGGAATGCAGATGTGAAGGAAATTTTGACACAAGTAACGTAAGGACAAGTTTCTTGTTCTCTTCTTGGTACCCTCCTTTATTCATCCCAAGAGGATTTTAATGGGAGATCAAGTAATCCTGACAACGTAACCTAGAGTTGATTGCTGCTACCTGTCTTTTCAAAGCCACACCATTAATGTCCTTGAAGTTTCCTGACCCTTCTTCTCTTTTTCTTTCCTATTTTTAAATTTTTCCTTGGCAGCATTAACTATTGATTCCTTATCTAAATTTGACTTGGTAATACAATGATTAGCAGCAACACTGATTGAAGAAGATTTTTCTTGTGATGGAAATGCTGGAGAGTGACCTTTGCTGTTGTGTCTGAGCTGGGAAGGTTTCCCTTTGTTTATCCAGTGTCTCAAACGCTCAGTGAAAGGCATGGGGAAAATTTTATAAGTGCACAAGGGTCAGTGATTCTCCAAAAGGACCTTAGCAGAGCCTCGGGGGATTGTGTGTGTGTGTGTGTGTGTGTGTGTGCGCGCGCATGCCCGCGCGCTCATATACACATACACAGAGGCAACAATAAACAATTTTATAAAAACATATTTTTGGTATCCTTTAAATAAACAAACTAATTTCAATCAGTGGTTGGTCAGTTCATATGAAACCTTTTAAAGGGAAATAGCTAGCAGATATATTTGAAATTAAAGAATGCCGATGCTTTATGGCTGCATTAGGAACAGAAGCTACTGTGAATTAGGAAAAAAAATGACTTAGAATGTCACTGACTGGATTCCTTGTTTGGCAGTCCAGTGTTGGTTGATTGCATGATGTTTCCAGCAGCTCAAAGGTGAGAGTTCTGAGAGTTTATCCTCTTCGAAACATTTGGCAAGGTTTGAGAATGAAAATTAAGGAATATGGAATACATATTATGTTCTGAATATTTGAGTAGTCTTTTAGGCCATCGATGGCAACAACTTAGGAGCAGACCTTGCTTATGCCTTTATAATTTCTTGTCTTCAGAACTATTATATGCTCCACTTGAGACTGCTCTTAAATATTATTCTGCAAGACTGTAATGCAGTCTTGCCAGGAATTATGGGTGTGCTTCAGTATGCTCATGTGACACTGTTATGCAAATGACAATGGTTATTTGTAGTCTTCCAGGTACACTCAAGGCAGTGGTGGGATTCAAATAATTTAACAACCGGTTCTCTGCCCTAATGACCATCTGGGTAGGTGGGGCTCGGTGGTTATGTGACTGAGTGGGCGTGGCCAACTCAACATCACTCACATTGATGGGCGCTTCACCTTAGCTGTTACAATGTAATAAGGGTTAACCGGAGAGGCAGTTTCTGTAAGCAGGGCAATAAAGATTAGGCTAGAAACAACACCAGAATGTTTCCTTCCTGCCTTCCTTACAGGATTAGCCCTGTAAAGTGGAAAAAACAAAAGGAGATTTCTTCCAACAATCGGTTCTCTGAACTACTTAGAAAGTTACCAACCGGTTTTCCTGAATAGGTGCGAACTGGCTGAATCCCACCACTGACTCAAGGTGTTGGTATCATCTATATAGCTCTCATTATTTATGGGATTGCTTTTCTGCAAAAAAGTGGTGGTGTTGTGGCTCAGCAGTTAGGATGCTGGGCTTGTTGTGGAAAGCTGGCAACCCAGGTTCGAGATTTAAGCATCATGTGATGGGGTGAGCTCTGATCCTCGCCCTAGTTTCTGTCAACCTAGCAGATCAAAAGCAAGCAAATGCAAGTAGATAAACAGGTTTCATTTCAATGGGAAGGTGCTCCGTGATGTCATGCTGGCCACATGATCACAGAAATGTCTTTGGACAGCACTGGCTCAATGACCTTGAAACAGAGATGAGCACCACCTCCTTGAGTCAGCAAGGACTACTAACAGAATAAAAACCACAGGGACTCCTTTCTGCAATTATCTCTGCCCATCTTTTCAAGATAAGGCAGTCCCAAGATCCTTTCCACATATATTGTTACCTTTTTATTATTTTTACCCCTGTTGTCCTTTCTGTGAAGATCATTCTTAAAACTTGTCAATTGTCTTCCCAAGTGCTAGTCTCTCCCACTTTTATATGAGCCACACATTTGAAAATAATTCCTATTGCCTTGTGCCTGAATTACTGATTTAAAAAAATCTTAAACATATCTACACCAAAATTAATATCGCCACTACTACAGATTCTTCCAGCTTGAGGAGGCATCATTTATCAGCATTCTTGGTCATAACTAAGAATGCTTAGTTATGCATTATGTAATGAATCTATTCTAAAACACAGAGACATCACCCTGCCAACAAAAGTGTGCATAGTCAAGGCTATGGTTTTCCCAGCTGCAACGTATGGCTGTGAAAGTTGGACCTTAAGGAAGGCTGAGCGACAAAGAATTGAGGCGTTTGAACTATGGTGCTGGAGAAGACTCCTGCGAGTCCCTTGGACGGCAAGGTGATCAAACCGGTCAGTACTAGAGGAGATCAACCCTGACTGATCTTTAGAAGGCCAGATCTTGAAGATGAAGCTCAAAGACTTTGGCCACCAAATGAGAAGGAAGGACTCGCTGGAGAAGAGCCTAATGCTGGGAAAGATTGAGGGTGAAAGAAGAATGGGACGTGACAGAATGAGGTGGCTTGATGGAGTCACTGAAGCACTTGGTATGAGCTTAAATGGACTCCAGGGGATGATAGAGAACAGGAAGGCCTGGAGGAACATAGTCCATGGTGTCACAATGGGTCAGACACGACTTTGTGACTAACAACAACAACAATGAATCTATCTGACATTATTATCTAGCATGTACTTAACTCTAGCTTTTAAGAAATGAAATGAATCTAATATCATTTATCTAGATACTTGTGTCTGTTTAACTGTAACTGTCAACTGGGCAAAACAGTGCATGATAGGGCAACAATTTTTGAATCAACTGCCAAGAAAATCAAGAGATTCAGGCAGTTCAAATGGATATAAAGATTTATTGCAAACTTAAGCTCTCAACAAGAATCTGAACTACTAATGGACAAAGAAAATTGGTGGAAGGAACTCAAGGTAGGCTGGGCTTAGACCTCTTGTGAGCACAAAGGAACTCATGATTGATGACTCATTTTACCCCTTCCCTTGGCCTCAGCCTGGTCATCTCCTACATGTACCTCAGTTATGCTAAGTTAAAGAATGTGTCCAAAATCCGGGATCCATGACTCCTGTGGAACTGAAATTTGAGAAAGTTGTAGCAGCTTCACTGCTACCATACCAGTGGTGGGATTCAGCCAGTTCGTACATATTCAGGAGAACCGGTTGGTAACTTTCTAAGTAGTTCAGAGAACCGATTGTTGGAAGAAATCTCCTTTTGTTTTTTCCCACTTTATAGGGCTAATCCTGTAAGGAAGGCAGGAAGGAAACATTCTGGTGTTGTTTCTAGCCTCATCTTTATTGACCTGCTTACAGAAACCGCCTCTCCGGTTAACCCTTATTACATTGTAACAGCTAAGGTGAAGCGCCCATCAACCTGAGTGACCTTGAGTTGGCCACGCCACCCAGTCACATGACCACCGAGCCCCACCTACCCAGATGGTCATTAGGTTGTTAAATTATTTGAATCTCACCACTGTGCCATACTTTCAACATTGCCACAGTCAGCCACAGCCAAAAATTTCCAGTGCTCCCTGACATCTTCCTTCAATGAAACTCAACGGGAAAGCCAATCAGAAGTCAGAGCTCTTTCCTGCTTGAACTGATTTTTTTACCCACACGTGGTCATTCTGTTTCTCTATTTCAGTGGTTCCCAAACTTGGCAACTTTAAGACTTGTGGACTTCAACTCCCAGAGTTCTCCAGCCAGAAGAGCTAGCTGGAGAATTCTGGGAGTTGAAGTCCACAAGTCTTAAAGTTGCCAAGTTTGAGAACCACTGCTCTATTTAGATAAGGAAATATCTCTAAAATGAAGACTCAGTGGGTTTTTTTTTTATGTAGTTTTTAATACAATCATCTTGGATTCCTTAATTAAAGTCTGTTTAATGAGTATATGTTAGTAACCAGTTATTTCTAAATTAATTATTATGAATTAGTTAATATAGGGGAAATATATTTATAATACATTCCTGCCTAAGTTTCAGGATCTCCTTTCTTTTCCAATTTGACAATGGGGTCACTTCTTTTTTAGCCTTTCCGCATCCTATTTTTTTAAGTTCTTCCTGCAGAAAACACAGAATAATTAGTCCAAAGCTTTTTTGCGACAGAAACAAGCATATGCGCACACATTCTTTAGACGTATCGCATATGTTAATATGACAGATGGAATATATTAGGCAATGATTATTTCTATGATTAACTAACACTGAATTTAGCTGGCTTATAAACTCTCATTTTATTTCCACAGGGAACTCTGAAAATTAGAGGCTTTAAGAAGAGGGTGGGCAGCAAGGAATTACTAACTGAATTCTCAGCACCTACTCCATACTCTGAATTCCCAGGGCTTTTCAGATGTAGCCGTGATAATTAAGCTATATTTGACACGTACTCACATGTTTTGCATTGATATTTTTTGCATGTTGTAGTTTACTTCAAAGCTATATTTCTGTAAACTCAGAATTAGTCAAGATGCAGTGGGAGAGAAATTGCTGGATGATACTGCAGTAATGGGAATTACAATGAGTCATTCATTTGATTTACATCTGGCTTTATCATCTAATACCAAGTAGCTTGCATACTTTAAATATCTAATAATACAAGAACCTCATACAAAACAATACAAACTAACAATTATGCACTCAGAAAAAAGGCAGTAAGATTCGCAGGAGTCAGTTTTGACTTCCAGTGACTGCCTGGATAAGTCTTTGCAGTTTTCTTGGCAAGTTTTCAGAAATGATTTAGCCATTGCTTCCTTCCTAGGGTTAAGAGGGAGTGACTGGCCCACTAAACCACAAAAACTAGATAACTAAGATTGTCAAATCCACTCCTAATAAGAAATAGTTTCAGTCATGAATCAGCCACACACCCTAAGAATGGCAGTAATTTATGAAGCACATATTTTATGAAGCACATATTTGTGGGCCTCCTTCAGATGCCGTCAGCCAGACAATGCCGACTGGCGGCTCCCCGGAGGAGAGCCTTCTCTGTGGCTGCTCCGACCCTTTGGAATGAGCTACCCCCAGAAATCCGGACCTTACCCACTCTCATGGGTAAGAAAGCTGTTAAAACCTGGCTATTCCGACAGGCCTGCTTGGGGCTGTTGACCTCATTGTTGAGGTCCAGCCCCCATCGCAATGAATGTATGCACGTTGATTTTAACCTGTTTTTATCTTCATTTTTTTTTAAATTATTTCTTTTTTTCGTTGTAAGCCGCCCGGAGTCCTCCGGGATTGGGTGGCCTGTAAATCGAATAAATAAATAAATAAATAAATAAATAAATAAATAAATAAATAAATACCCTTGAAGTCTGGATTTTAGGACAGGATTACTGTCACATTTGAGAGACCGCCTGCTGCCAATTACCTCCACTAGACCGATTAGATCCCACAGATTAGGCCTCCTCTGAATTCCATCCACCGGCCAGTGTCGACTGGCGACTACCCGGAGGAGAGCCTTCTCTGTGGCTGCTCCGACCCTCTGGAACGAACTCCCCGTGGAGATTCAAACACTCACCCCCCTCCAGGCCTTCCGCAAAGCCCTTAAAACCTGGCTGTTCCGACAGGCCTGGGGCTAAAGAGCTGTTGCTCCCGTCTCGAATGGTATGACTGTTGTGTGTTTTAAATTATGCATTGTTATGTGTCATTTTTAAATTTTTGTCTGTATCCCCCTTCCCTGGTTTGAGTTGTGAGCCGCCCTGAGTCCCCTTCGGGGGAAAAGGGTGGCATATAAATATAATAAACAAACAAACAAACAAACAAACAAACAAGCATTTAATTTTTTAACTTTTCCACCCCTTACGGAAGGAGGGAATGAAAGGACTAACATACAAGCAAGCAAACCCCCTCACTCACACTGGTAAACTCATTAACCATGGAAGTAATCGTAGAAATTAATCATAGAAGTAATCGTTGCCTAATTTGTATTTACATCTTTCTGTTTTGCCTGAAGATTTCATCAGATGCAGAACTTGTGGGTTTATATCACTGCCAGTTTTTCATCAGTGCTGCTGTAATTTTGCTCTTTCCAGCCGGGCCATTCATAGCCAATTCAGTCTTAATGTTTAGAAGCGAAAACAAAATCCCTCTGCTCAAAACTGCCTAAATAAGACCAAAGATCCAAGTTTTAAATTAAATTCTGGCTTTGTCTGCTCCCCAGTGGGATACATTCTGCATCATTAAGAATCTTTAAAATAAATAAAATAAAATATTTTTTATCAGCAAATAAAAAATTGATATTGCAGCAAAACAAAATTAAACAATGGACAGATTTATTAGATTCACATTTTCTTTTCTTATAGAGCCGAGGTGGCGCAGTGGTTAAATGCAGCACTGCAGGCTACTTCAGCTGACTGCAGTTCTGCAGTTCGGCTGTTCAAATCTCACCGGCTCAGGGTTGACTCAGCCTTCCATCCTTCCGAGGTGGGTGAAAGGAGGACCCGGATTGTTGTTGGGGGCAATATGCTGACTCTGTAAACCGCTTAGAGAGGGCTGAAAGCCCTATGAAACGGTATGTAAGTCTAACTGCTATTGCTATTGTATTTTCTGTTGAAGAAGCAGCACCTGGACAATCTTGGTTGATAATTGAGACCACCTGAAAAATCTAGGACTATATTAGACCCACTGGAAACATCCTGGGAAAAGGTAATATCAAAACCTTCCCATATTGTTACAAAAAAATGTTCCACCTTGAAAGAGGTGGGTTCATTTTTACCAGTAGACATTAAGGAATTCAAAAGCATATCCTGTAGGCAATTTCTGCTGTTAAGATAAATTATAGCCTACGGTACATATGGTCTGCCTAGTTCTGCCTATTTTGCTTGCAATTATAGCACAATACAATGGTAATTTTTAATTACTTCCATTTTATGTATTCAGTTTGGATCCCAACTGATTTCCACCAGTTCTGGACAGGTCCCCAAAGTAAAAAAAAAATAATATAAAAAAATCAGAAAATATATAAAAATATTTTTTTTAAAAAAATGGACACTTGATTGGATTATAGAGATAAAGGATGCTGTTTTTCTTTCATTAATACAGTAGAGCTACACTGTCTATTTTATACAAATCTGGACAACTACTAGTGAATGCATAACCCACAAAACAATACTTATATTTATATTAGAGCCGAGGTGGCGCAGTGGTTAAATGCAGCACTGCAGGCTACTGACTGCAGCTGACTGCAGTTCTGTAGTTTGGCGGTTCAAATCTCACCGGCTCAAGGTTGACTCAGCCTTCCATCCTTCCGAGGTGGGTGAAATGAGGACCCAGACTGTGGGGGCGATATGCTGACTCTGTAAACCGCTTAGAGAGGGCTGAAAGCCCTATGAAGCGGTATATAAGTCTAACTGCTATCGCTATTGCTATTGCTATATTTTGGGAGTGAGGGACAGCTAAAAGTGCCTTGGAAACAAAAGAAGCTCCAGGTGTTGATCCTTCCTAAGTAAGTCACATATCAAAAACATTTTATTAGCGTGAGCAAGGGTGAAAAGCGTATATGCCTGAGGTTGCATATTTGTTCTTTGAAGCTTTACATTCTTTCTGCCTGAGATAGATTTTGAAGAAAGTAGGAATACTGACTTGGAAGCATTCATATCATTCCAAAATATTCCTTAGTGTCCTAGAAAATGAGAATTGTTCAGAACAAAGTATCATTTTCTTGAGCTGGCTTTAGTATAACGAGGTATTAGGATGACATCATAACCTTCCACAGGAGCTTGGTCAAATCTAGGGTGCACAGATAGAAATAAAGGCTTGTCCTGGGATTGCTTGGATTACAATGTTTGATGCAGTGGTGGGATGCAGGCAGTACGCCCCGGTATGGGCGTACCGGATCCTGCCCGGAGCACTGAGTACCGTTCTGGTACGGTGCTCCAGAGTGCTCACCTGCCAACCCACGTTCCTTACCTGTGCTTTGAGCTTTTGACGCTTCCGCACATGGAACGTACAGCACCTGCGCGACGCTCTGCTGAGCGGCTGGAGCATCGCAGAGGCTTGCAGAAGCATCATTTGATGCTACAATGCATGCACGTGCCACATGCGTGCATGTGGGTGACTCCAGGGCCGTTCCAACCGTACCGGTTGGAATGGAATCCGGAACCCACCACTGGTTTGATGTAACGGTTACGGCACTAAGTTGGAAACTGGGAGGCCATGTGTTCTAGTACTGCCTGAGGCATAAAGTCACCTGGGTAACTCTGGGCCAGTCACTCTCTCTCCCTTGGAAGTAGGCAACCATAAACCATTTCCAAATATCTTGCTAAGAAAACTTCAGGGGCTTGTTCAGTCAATTGCAGTGATCAGTTAATGACACAAAGTCATTATGCATATTCATACTCTGGAATAGATTTCTTAATATTACAATCTCTTCGCCATTTTTATCATTCGGGATGGAAATTTCAGTAAATATTCCAGTGATAAGGTTAGCAGGCAGGGTCTCCAAAGCCAATCATGTGCTTTTGTGAAGAAAGATTTAGTTCCTACATCCAGTTGAATGTATGTAGGCTTGAGAAGGCAGAGACAGACACAGGTCCTACCTCAACATCCCTCTGTGATCCAGGTCTGCATCCACCCTTAAGATTTTCTTTATGAAGAGCTGAAGGAGAAATGCAATTTAAAAGTTTCTCAGACTGAAACACCCAGGATTCCCAAGCTAAGAATATTTTTTTATCAGCTGAACTAGGTTAATATCTCATTTCTCATAGTTCATGGAAGACAAAACTAATGAATATCTGAATGTTAGGAAAGAGGCTTATTTGCATATTTCTAATTTCCTCCTCGTGTTAATTCCACACATTTCACCTAAACATATCAATAGGGTTGCTTACCTTAATAATAACACAAGTCAAACTAATATCATTTTTGCATGGAAGTGACAATGGTTATTGCCTAAGTAGAGTCATCATTGCTAAATAACCTTAAAATACTGGGTTGGAGGAATAACACAAGTTGGAAAAAAAGAATTTCAGATTATCAAGTAGCCAAAGTAGAGAGTGAAGACTACTGAATGAGCTTGCAACTGTGTCCCTATTTGTTTGATTCCTGTTCCAAGGTTTTTCTTCTCTTTTAGAATTTAATCTAGGCTATTCATCGCCAAATTGCTCAAACTGGGAGGTAAGGTTAGCATGACTCACTAATTCTTCAACTCAGAAAGTCAAAAGCCTGCTAGGATATCCCGAAAGCAACAAAGACACCATAGCCCAGTATGAAAAGTTTAGGATAAGAATTACAAAAACTTCAAACAGAGCTTGAGGATGGAGGCAAAGAGTGGAGGGGGCATATCAAATTGAAAGACTTGACCTCTGTGGTTTTCCTTCAGACTGGTGTAACTAAAAGACCTGGGAACAGCGTTGAATCAAAAGGCTTTGCAAAGCTCCAGGGGTGAAATTCTGAGACAATGAAAGAGCTTTCTCTCTCTCTCCCTCCCTCCCTCCCTCCCTCCCTCCCTCCCTCTCTCTCTCTCTCTCTCTCTCTCTCACACACACACACACACACACACACACACACACACACACACTTAAAATCTATTACAATGTCTAGGGCATAAACTAGTATTTTCCAGCTGTGTTGGACTTCAGAACAGACCCTTCAACACACATGGAAGTTACTGGGAAGAGGGAGTTTAGTTTTAGTTCTTGCTTCATTTTATGGTTAACCTTTTGTAGGTACTGTAACAGGTCTGGGTTCCTGCCAGTTCTAACCTCTTCTATAGAAGAGGTTACACAAATCTACAGTGCTGTTTAGAACCGGTTCCAGCTCCCTCCCCCCTCTTCATCATCAAGATGAAGAGTGAGGAATTCTGGGAGTTGAAGTCCACAAGTCTTAAAGCTGTCAAGTTTGAACACCCCTGGGTTTTTTTTTCTAAAGGGTTAAGGGTGCAAGGGTCTTGTAACTTGACAGGTTTAAAACTTGCATGCTTCAAATGCCAGAGTTTCTGAGCCAACATTTTGGTTGCTAAGCAAGAGTGTTGTTAAGTGAGTTTCACCACATTTTACAAGGTGGCCACGCCCACCCAGTCACATGGCCAGCAAGCCACTCCCACCCAGTCACATGGCCAGCAAGCCACTCCCACAAAGCAGGCCAAACCTACAGAACAGGTTCTAAAAAAATTTGAAACCCACCACTGTACTGTAAATGTATTTCCTGAACCTTGCAAAGCAGGTGCAAATCATAGTAAAATATTGTACTACGGTTTATTGAATATATCAAAATGTACTAAATCCATACACTGTGGTTAGTCAAAGTGAAGCAAGTCCAGTATAGTCTTGCTTTTCATTATTAGTAAGCTGTCACTGCTGTTATATATGTATTTACTCAGATATAAAATACACTCATTGTTCTTAACACCAGGTGATTTTTCCACAGGTAAGTAATCTTTCTCTCACCAAAACAAAATCTATCTCCATCTATTGTGAGGGAGGGAGGGAGGGGGAGAGAGAGACAGAGACAGAGAGAAAGATTGCCCTTATGTGCACAGCTACAAATATAATGGCTTGTTGACAAGCTGAGTGATTAATAATCCAAGTTTTGTCTAGTAGATATCAATAGGATTCTAATTGCCTGAGTCCCAAATATGTTATTGGGTTCAAGTCCAAATATGTTTGAAGTGGGAGAAGGCCGAAGCTAAGAGCCCTTACGTCTTTCTCAAATCAGTGTGTGAATCAGCTTTCCTGGGAAATCTTTAGCAGGCAGCAGGAGCCAGTGAGAAGAGGCTGCAATTGGCATGCTTAAAATTTCCCCAGGAAACCAAGAGATGCTAGCACTGCCCATTCTCTTCAGGCCTGGGTCCTGGGAAAGACTGCCCTTTCCCACTCTTTCCCCTTGTTCCAAAAAGTTCAGTGGCATTAGGGATTCTTAATCTAAACCCCTGTGGATTACATTCATATTAAATTGCTTCCAGTCCTGTTCATCGCTGCAGAGATATTCATAAAAATGAAGCTTCGTTTTGTTTTTAAGTTTATTGCAAAACATGGATATCTGTTTTCACCTGAGAAGGAAATCTGGTTTTAAAAAACAGAGGGTGAACCCTTTACTGCATTCCTACAACAATGGGGACAGGTACCAATCTTTATAATAGGCAAGAAATAGCAGCTCTATAACAGAATAACAGAGTTGGAAGGGACCTTGGAGGTCTTCTAGACCAATCCCCAGCTCAGGCAGGGAATTCTATTCCATTTTTTTAAAAAAGGCTGTGCACTCTCTTCTTAAAACCTTTAGTGATGGAGCACCCACACCTTCTGGAGACAACCCATTCTCAAAGAATCACCCTTAAGGAGACTTTTTAAATCTTCCAATCAGCAGAAAATTGCAACCACCAGTTTTAAAGCATGCAGCACCAGTGGACTTAAATCTGGGGAGGAAAAGAACATGCAGCAACCACTGTAATGCTTCAATCTAGTTGCTTCTCTGCTTCTACACTGTGAAGGAAACCAAGCAGCCTTACTTGCTCTCAGTCTCTCCTTTGACCTGCCCTCAACTCAAATGGCTAGGCCAAATGAGATCACTCAATCTTTTCCTGTCCTGCTTAATAGGTGACAGAAAATAGAAGGTATCCTTTGTTCCAGTGGTGGGATTCAGCCAGTTTACACCTATTTGGGAGAACCGGTTGTTAACTTTCTAAGCAGTTCAGAGAACAGGTTGTTGGAAGAAATCTCATTTTGTGTTTTTTCCACTTCACAGGGCTAATCCTGTAAGGAAGGCAGGAAGGAAACATTCTGGTGTTGTTTCTAGCCTAATCTTTATCGCCCTGCTTACAGAAACTGCCTCTCCGGTTAACCCTTAGTACATTGTAACAGCTAAGGCGAAGCGCCCATCAACGTGAGTGATGTTGAGTTAGCCACGCCCACCCAGTCACATGACCACCGAGCCCCACCTACCCAGCTGGTCATTAGGGCAGAGAACCGGTTGTTAAATTGTTTGAATCCCACCACTGCTTTGTTCCCATGATAATCCCCAGATAAGACCATACTATCTTCTATTAAGGAGAACAAATAAGCAATGAAATATAATAAGAATTGTTCTCTAATCGATATCCAACTGGAACACACTCCTAGGTGAAAGATAACAGACTTGGTGAGGAGGACTAAGGTATTTCACACAGTCCTTATTTAACATTGAATCCATGCTATCACCCTAGTTCAAGAGAAATCATATGAGCAAAATAATAAGCTTAAAAGGGTTGTATCCAGATGTGCATTTGTCTAGTAAATATGTATAAATGGCAGGTGCCACACATACCAGGCTGCAACATCTATTTTAAATGAGCTTTTAACAATTGTCTTATCATTGCCCTACTCTCCCTCCCTCATCCCTTCCTCCTCTCCTTCTTCTCCTTCACCATTTTTAATGTATAACTTCATTTAAATACCTGACAAGGTTTAATTTGAGATGTTCTGCAGTTGTACATGCAAAAAAAGTTTAAACTGGGAAAGTAATTCTGGTGTTCCAGTTTGTCTGAAGATTGCCCTTTAGGCTTGGAAAGAGAGGCTGGGAAAGGAGATTTAAGCTCTTGAATTAAAATATTCTAATTCTTGGGATGAAAAACTGAATTGTTTCATTCCTGCAATGAAAGAGAATGGTAATACTTTTGGGAGAGAACTTTGTCATTGTTTTCGTTCCTTTCTAACCATCTCAGTGGTTACTGAATAAATCAGAACTTAGATGTTAAAGGAAATACTATAATGTTAAGGATTCAGTTTTAGATTTTGGTTTTCCATATAGGTTCAAATCATTAATATATAATTGGTGAGATATTTTCCCATTTTCCTTCAATAATTTACATCTAAGTTTTGTTTTATTCAGGATATAAGTAAAGGTTCTCACCGAGATGGTTTAAAAGCAATGAAGACAATGATTTTCTTCACTTAGAGGGTTTTTTTTTTATCAATCAGTAACCAATTTTTTGTTGCTTGTGAATTTCAGCTGTTGCTTTTTTGTTCAAGTGGTACAATGAATTTTTAAATTTGAATATACTAATTAGAAATTTGAACACAGTTGCCAAGGATGTAATTGGCATGTAAAATTGCTTGTTCTACTACTTCTAACTGTCATCCATTTTTCAGCATTTCCACTTTATATTTCATTAAATTGATTAGCCATTCTTTCATGTGGAGTGATAATATGGTTAAGTTAAAATTTATATACATCGTGTTTTCATGGTGCATTCTTTGAATTCTCTGCTTGTTTTAAAATCATTTTTAATGTTACGGCCATATCATCCATTTTTGACCAAGTCACCGTTTCTCCCAATTTCTTGTATCCATCTTTATGTCCTTTTGGATCATTTTAGATGGCCAAAATTTTAATGTTTCATCTTTATCAGGATAAGCATCTGTTTATATACTATTTCTCAGTAATTCTTTAAAAAACAAATGTTGATCTGTTCAAAACTGTTGATTTTCTCTACAGTTCATATTACACTCATATCTTTAATTTTCTTTGAAATAGTCATGAAGCATTTTAATTCTGGAATTTCTTTAATAGTCTTAGTGCCGAGATCGTATTTTCTGTAAATTTACCTCAATCTTTTATTGAGGTAAACCTTTTATTATCTTTATTTATTTATATCCCACCTTTTTTATTTTTACATATAATTCAAGGTAATGAACATATCTAACACATGTTCTCCTCTGATTTTCTCCAAAACAGCAACTCTGTGAGCAGGGGTGGGTTTCAAAACTTTATAGAACCTCTTCTGTAGGTGTGGCCTGCTTTGTGGGAGTGGCTTGCTGACCATTTGACTGGGTGGGCGTGGCCAACTTGTAAAATGTGGTGAAACTCACTTAACAACGCTCTTGCTTAGCAACCAAAATGTTGCCTCAGAAACTCTGGCATTTGAAGCACGGAAGTTTTAAAGCTGTCAGGTTACAAGACCCTTGCACCCCTAACCCTTTAGAAAAAATCCCCAGGGGAGTTCAAACTTGACAGCTTTAAGACTTGTGGACTTCAACTCCCAGAATTCCTCCTCCAGTCATGTTGGCTCAGGAACTCTGGCATTGAAGTGTGCAAGTCTTAAAGCTGTCAAGTTACAAGACCCTTGCACCCCTAACCCTTTAGAAAAAAAACGCAGGGGTATTCAAACTTGACAGCTTTAAGACTTGTGGACTTCAACTCCCAGAATTCCTCCTCCAGTCATGTTGGCTCAGGAACTCTGGCATTGAAGTGTGCAAGTCTTAAAGCTGTCAAGTTACAAGACCCTTGCACCCCTAACCCTTTAGAAAAAAACCCCAGGGATGTTGAAAGTTGACAGCCTTAAAACTTTAAGGTTTAGATAGGACTCTTAGAGGTGGGTGGGGCGATTGGTGAGCCAGCCAATAAGCGAGTGGAGGGCGGGGCAAGCGTGGTGCAGACGGGTGGGGCAAGGGAGCTGGAACCAGTTCTAAATGGCATGGTAGATTAGTGGAACCTCTTCTATAGAAGAGGTTAGAATTGGCAGGAACCCACCCCTGCCTGTGAGGTGACTTGGGCAGAGAGTGAGTAATCGGTCCAAGGTCACCTAGCTGATTTTCATGGCTAAAATGAGACTAGAATTTATGGTCCTCTGCTTTATTGATCTTTCGTTTCAAACAAATTTTCCATTTTGGTGACTGCTTTTTTTTTGCTTCTATATTATGGGGCATGATATTCCAACTCTGATGTTATCAGTATGACTGTGCAATAAATTATCATATTAATTACATTCAATATGTTCATTTTGATGTTTTATGCCACCAAATTTGCATTGTACAGAATTTTTAATTGCTTTTTTCTACTGGTCTGTTTCAAAAGCCTTTTCCTCTGAATTTTTGATGTGTTCAGTAATTTTTTCCTTTCAATGCTAGATGCCAGTGAGCTGATGTTCACCATTCTTTTGCTCAATGATTTCATGTCTTTCATCATCATTATTTGTCCCCGGAGTTAATATAATTTGGTATTGTTCTTCAGCAATTACATTTGTTTAATAATCTTCTGTTTCATTTCTGCTATTAACAATACTGTTAGAATTCTAAGCTAGTTTTTCCAGTTCTTGAAATGTGATATTCATAAATGCTTTAGTTCTAGGAAAAAGTCTTTGTTAATCTAACAATTGATGTCCATCAGTTTCTAAGTCCAGATACATTGAACCTGGAGTTAGAAAGTCCATTGAACTGGCATAGTATGCATACGTGCTTGATTTATTCAAACAAACCAGTTATATAAGATCTTCCAATGGAACAAGTACCCATAAAACTTTTTTTTTAAAAAAAATTGATTACATACTCACTGCAACACAACCCTTACAATTCATGGAAAGGATAATGCTTATGAATAGCAAAAATATTTCCAAGATAACCCATAGACATCTAGACAAAAATTATTTAGGCAAAATAAAAATATAGTGTAAGGACAACAACAGCTACTATGTAGGACAGAGTGGCAATTTGCTAGCCACAAATTGCATCCCCAAATCCTAAGTGGCATTTCGTCAAAATGCATGACAAAAATCCTTAATTTTGCAAAAGGGCAAATCCAACCACAGTTTCCATTGGGAAATAGTGAACCTTTTAGATCAAGACGAATCCAAAAATGCTAGTAAATTCTTGGAAGTTGGTATTCAGACAAATCAACTGTTAATAGACATATACATTAAACTGCATTTGAGTAAAATAAGAGGGTTAAGCATGGTGAAATCCAAATGAAATACAATAGAAGGGGAAATAATGTAAGGTGAGCGGTATCGATTGATGATTGCTATTATAAAGAACAGGAAGTTCCTGTTCATATTGTATTGTATAAATGTGGTGTACGTCTAATTTTTGTGTGTGTGTATTTTATATGTTCGTTAATAAAAATCTTTAAAAAAAATAAAAATAAACTGCATTTAAACAGCATGTAAAAGTTACAGTAAAAAAACTAGGAAGGAAACCAAAGGCCCAGACAACATCACCTCTAGCAGCCCATACCTAAACAGGCAGGACCACATCAGACCAAAAATATGGGAAGAAATTAAACTCTAATCAAGGAGAAAATCTCACCTCACCAAGCCACTACTACATGCCATTACTAGAGCAAATTCCACTCTCCCTTCCGATGATGATGCTAACTCGCCTGGTAGTTAAATGTCTGCAAACAACAATTAAGTTCAAAAATCACTATGAACCCAGAATTTAAACACTGAGATATTCACTTCTATTGGAACATGTATCCTTGCTGCAAAAAACACACACATACATCTGTTTCAAAAGAGTGATTAAAATTGTTTTTATAAGAATACTTGATAAAGATTGGTATGCGTTCTGAAAACAAGCAATCATTGCATAGGTAGAAAGCAAAGAATATAATAGAGAGATGCTGCTATAGAAGCCATGTGTCTGATTCATTCTGGGTTTCAAGAAGGAATAACCTTAAAAGGCAAGTCCCAGCATTATGGGGAAGAGGGTTACTTACATTACAGGAGATGGATAGAGCTGATCCCTGACCACATCATCAAGCATATAGCTAGGTCAGACTCAGCAATATGTGTGTGTGTACATACATACATACATATCAGTGGTGGGTTTCAAAAATTGTTGGAACCTACTCTGTGGGTATGGCCTCCTTTGTGGGAGTGGCTTGCCACCCATGTGACCGGATGGAAGTGGCTTGCTGCCCACGTGACCAGATATGAAATTATGAATTAGTACTTAGGTCAGTCCAAGTAGCTATTCAGAAGTTAGTGGTTAGAAGCAATCGTAAAGCAAGATATGGAATTAAAACCAGAAATATCTTGTTGGCTATTTGAAAGGGAGTGTAATATATATTTAATTTTACACACGTTAGCAGCTGCTGGAATTGTGTTTGCACAATAGTGGAAAAACAGAGATATGTAAATGAATAAATATTACAATGTGCAGGAATAAATAAATTGACAATTAAAATCAAGAAGGCTTTGAATACTTTTTCATGTGGGATTTGTTTTAGCAATTGCCAACTAACGGAAACAGAAATTAGAAATCCAAAAGTATGAAAGAAAACACCAATTATGTAAGGAAAGGTCCCTAAAATGTATAAGGAAATATTACCAGATCATTATTAATGCGTAGATAACTGCGGGACATTACACACCCACCAGTGGTGGGTTTCAAAAAAATTTGGAGCCTCTTCTGTAGGTGCGGCCTGCTTTCCGGGTCCACTGGTGGAACCTCTTCTAACCGGTTCGGTAGATTTGACGAACTGGTTCTACCGAATAGGTGCGAACTGGTAGGACCCCACCTCTGATATATACATACATACATACATACATACATACATACATACATACATACATACATACCAGAAGTTGAAGGAAAACAATAGTTTAAAACTGATGTACATGACTTTCAAATGCTTCCATTGTGGTCTAGTTATGAAGCTCATGGCCTAAACATGTTACATCACTTCATTGTTGGAGTAAGGGGAACATGAAAAGGAAATGGTGACTACCAAGGCTCCAACACACAGAGAAATATTATGTCTCCAGAAGAATCCTCAAAATAAAGAGGAGCCTCATTTTGCCTCTTGCTCTTCCCCATCATAACTTTTTACATGTTGATTTCAAAATATATTCAGTGAGAGAAATATACCTATCAAGCACATCCACAAACAAGCATAAAAAAAAATCAAGTCAAAACAGCACTCTGCGGGTAAAACCTGAAACTGAAAAGAAAAAAAATAATTAGTAAGCTGGCAAGAGGAAAAGCCAAGATTGTATGCAAAACAACACACCAGTGTAAAATGTCACCTCTGCTAAAAGTTCGAGCATAGCTCTTTCTGCAACGTGACTTCATTATACGGGGGATGAAAACATAGCTGCATTGCTACAAATGGGGTTTTCAGTCCTCCTCTCTTCAACACAGCATTTTATATAATATAGTGAAGGGCCAAGTTGGGGTTAAATCTAACCGACCAGAATGATGCAATGCACAATTGAGCTTCTGTCCTGAGCCAAGCAGCTCTTACAGAGCGGTCCTTTTTAATTAGCTGCCCAAGATTTCCAGAACCTGGTAATTTCTGGATGGCATTCAGCCAACATCGGAAAGCCACATGGTCTGTTTCGCTCTGGCATTTGCTCAGTCGCATTGTAGGAGGATGGTGCTTAGGTAGCAGCTTAGAACAACATTCAGTCTTAGGGGTGGAAAAGCACAAAACACATCTTCCTATAGTAAATCCCCCTCATTAGTCCACCCGTTATTCATTCCTCCATGCAAGTGTTAACAACAAGCTTACTGATAAGTGTCGATGAGGAAGGATTAGTGGGTTAGTTCTTTACTAACACTCTTGTGTTTACACACCAAATACCTCCAGGAGTAATAGAATGGACACTTTGCCTGGAGAGCTCTGGCACAGGACAGGCACGCAGCAAACTTCCCATGAGCAAAATCTGAAGAAATTTGAGTTCCCAAAATCTGTCTGAAACTATAAACGCCCACAGTGGTTTGAAGATGTTTTTTTCCGATGGGTGGTAGAATCTAATTTCAGCCAAGTTCAAACATCACGAGGCATTTCCATCCTCTGAGAACATACGGTTAACTTATTTTAGTTCTCTCAATCTGGGCAGTTCGATATGTACATTATGCAAATTAGCAATTATGCAAATCAGATTAGGCTTGGGAAAGTATTTGCCAATCCATGCACACATACACACCCTCCCATATGAGTATGTACATGAAGACACACACACACATCTGGCTCCAAATCATTCCTTTCAAAGAGATTTCTTTGTGAAGAAAAAAAAAGTTTGTATTTGTGTTCAGAGTCAGTTTGGGATAACACCAAGCTACGCAAAGCTTGCAGATACAGTATGAGGGCCATTTTCCTTTCATTATACCTGCTGAACTCAGTGGGCTTCACTTCTAAATAAGTATCTATGGAATATCAGTGTTTGTTTGATAACTTGATGCTTAATTTAATTCCAAAGACTGCAGTATTCTTTAAAATCTGCACCTCCTACTTTATGCAAAAAAATTCCCTACTATATTTCTCTCTGATGACATTTTTTGGTATTGTCTTTTAGATGCCTGGTTTATCTTCAGTAATGACACTGTTGTACATAACAATTCTGTTATTTAACTGCATGCAAACATTTCCCTAGCATTTTCAGAAAATCTTTTGTTGTTGTTCAGCGCCCTTTTGGATATTGAGAAGGAACAGCTGACACCAGGTATTAGCAAGTGAGAAAAACAGTGAGATTAGATGTTAGATCTCGGGCAAGTTGGATAGGATCCATTGGGATGTGTAAAGCTGATAATGGTTGACTTATCTCATGCATCTGAAGAACCAAGCTAATTTGAGGATTCATAAAAACGATTTTACACTGCCCTTCTTTCACTAGATGGAAAGGAGGTTAAGTTCTTTGCTCTCTAACTAAAGAGCTTTAGCAAAAGATAAGACTGCGTATTTATAGGATTTTTTGTTATGAAACTGACAGTGGCGTGAATGCTTGAAAATATGAGCAGGGATAACCCAAGGAAGATCAGTGATAAGCACAATGAACTTTTACCCCGGGAAGGCAAGATGGCTGCCTGCATGAAAAAACTGCTAAATAGGATAAAACTGCTATGTGCGGAAGCAGATAGGCTCCGTGACCCAACCAAAGGGCGAACGACAAAACCGCACCCAACTAAACCGCGTCGCTAAAACCACAACGTCATCAACGCGCCGACAACAGCGTGTCTACAACAGCATGTCGACAGAAGGGCGATTTACAACAGCGCATCGGCAGAAGGGCGATTTAAGTTAAGGTAAGGGTTAGGTTTAGGGTTAGATTTAGGGTTAGGTTTAGGGTTAGGGTTAGGTTTAGGGTTAGATTTAGGGTTAGGTTTAGCGTTAGGTTTAGCGTTATGTTTAGGGTTGGGGTTAGGCTTAGGCTTACGTTTAGGGTTAGGGTTACGTTTAGGGTTAGGGTTAGGGTTAGCGTTACGTTTAGGGTTAGGTTTAGGGTTAGGGTTAGGTTTAGTTTTACAGCGCACTTCTGTCGCCGTGCTGTTGTTGGCGCGATTCAGAGCTCATTCATCGGAGCGCTTTAGAACACGCGGTTTTGTCACTGCGGTTTAGTCGGGCGCGGTTTGGTTGTTCGCCCTTTTGTCGGTGAACCGATAGGCTCACTCTTGAACTTAAAAATAAAGGGGAATCAGAATATTTTGAAGTCTGGAATAGATTTTATGACTGGTATAAGACAAGGTGACGAGACCGGAACAAACTGTATATACTATGATTGGACAGAAGGAATGATAATGTATTTAGTAGGCTAATTGTTAATAGTTGTGACTAGCTGTATATAATGTGAATGTATAGTCACCTCCAATTTCGCGGTACCGCATTGTTTTAAATGTAAAAATAATAAAAATATATTGAAAAAAAGCTGCTAAATAGAGCAGATTTTCATCATACATAGAAAATGGTTTTTTTAAAAAAAAAAAAACACTTCTCAAGTAACACAAGTAGTAGAGTAGTGAGAAATCTTGGAAATAAATCCCACCCCTAGCAATCTTCTGAAAGCCACCTTCAACTCCCATACAAATACAAATATTTCCAATGAAATGATTTGCATAAGAAATGATAGCAATGATATTATTTTTTTCTCACCTGCTCATTTTGAATGCTTCCATAAACAATCCCAAACCGCACTGAGTAATAATGGTTTTACTTTTAATCAAATACCAAGTTGGACCATTATGAATGAGAGACAATAAACTCTGAGAGCTGGGAAATTACGAAGGTATTGTTTGTTTAAAAGATGCTTTAAAAATCACACCCTTGAGCCAGCTTTCAGAAGACCCTTGTCTGAAGGATTACAATTCCAGACATAGAAAAAAAAAATTTGCCCGGCTTTGCGTGTACAAAAATCAGGCAAAGTAAAAGAGCAACTGAATCTGGAGAATCAGAAATGGTCAAGTCTCATCCATTTACTCTTGGATACTTATTGGCCCATTGAAGGTTTCATCTGTTGGGGTATACCTACCTTCTCAGTTACTCTATTCTTCTCGGGTTGTACAGGGAATTATAAGTGAAGTTTAGAATCCTCAAATCCTATCTGCATGATTTCATTGCTTTTATTTGTCAAATTTTATGATACCACTTTATAATTTGCTAATCTTGATTGCTAACAATCCCTTATGTCAGTGTTCCAAGTATCATGTAGAATTAAATCAGAGTCCAAGGCAAAATGATCCTTAAAGTTCCAATTTAATAAAGCAGACATCTTAGCACATCTGTGTTAATCCCAATTCTGGAAATTACATCAGAATTCCACCCAGTTAAAAGTTCATGATCTTGTCCCCACACCCACAATCCATCACATGGTCCAATCTTCTTCTTCCACGCTGGTGTCTCCACCCAGCTGCTTCTGGTCAGGTGTGAAAGTGCGGAGACAAAAGATGACCTTGAGCGTCTAGAAAAGAATGATAACAATACATTCCACAATCCTACTCCTGTCTATTCCCCCCTCCCATCAACTATACTAATGAAACAGCATAATGAAATAAGAGAAAGAGTGGCAGGCCAAAATTCTAAAAGGAATATAATTGCAGGCCTGACACCTTATCTCTTTTGCAGCATATTAGAGCCCTCTGTTTTTAATGTTGTTTTAAGTCAAAAACATTTCTGTGCATTTGTCCTATTCTGAAATTGTTTATTCAGCTTCGGATATTTGCATTTTGTTTTTCTTTCTGATGGTTAAGGACCATAAACAAGTCTTTGTGGGGGGGGGGGGAAGAGAGGGTGGGAGGAAACAAGGATGAAAAAAGAGAAAAACAAGCAAATCCAGCATTCAAAAATTACTGAGAGAAGGCAATGGATGGGGCTGGCTCCTTAAAAAGCTAATTAAGTAGAATCCACACTTGAGCTTGTTCTCTGCTACACCCAGCTAATCGTTTGTGAACCTTATTATGAATTTTCAGTGGCTCTGATGCAAAAATTCCCATTGGCTTTTCAACACAATGTTATCTTCTTCAACACAAATAATAACACATGAGGCAAGAGTCCATCCCAACACATGCATATAAAAGCTAAATTTGCATAGTCCCTTTTTCTAAGGGAGAAGACCCATTCAATCTGTGGTTCAGTATTTGTTGTGGCCCAGCAGGTGCCGTTGGAGCTGCCAACAGACTCTGACAGCGAGGGGCCCTCTGAGTAGGCTCTGGAGGAGGTGGGGGACCCTGGACAAGGTTCCGACTCCGAGCAAGGCGGAAAGAGGCTGGTTGGCCACCAGGAGGCACCTGAGCCTTGGACCAGTGGGGAGGAGACAAGGGAGAGTGGGCCGGAGGCCAGTAGTGAGTTGTTCCTGGATGCATGCCATCGAAGAGCTACTAGGCATGAGGAACAATTACGCAATTAGAGGAGGTGATTGTACTCAGCTGGTGGTCATTAGGCTCCTCTCCAGACTATAAAAGCTACTTGTGCACACGGCTCTCTTTGCAGAAGTCAACGCAGGATTGAATGTCGGAGGACATTACTGTGATCTTGGCAGGCTGGATTGCTGCCAAGCCTTATCTGTGTTTATTGCTGTCTGAGTTTGTCTGAGTTGCTGCCAAGGTCCCTTATTTGTTTGTTCTGCTTGGCTTTTAGCACTGAGGTTTTAGTGTCTTGCTATTAAAGGACATTCCAGTTAAGCTTGTCTCAGCATTCGTTACTGGACGGAGGGGGGGGTCAGAACATGTATGTATCACCCCCTTTTACATGGGCTGTTCTTCCTTTGCACTACAACGTAGAAAAAACAAAGAGTTTTAAAGTGTGTTCTTTTTCTCTATCACACACTCAAATGAGATAATGAGATAATTGACTCTTGGTAAATATCTGAAATGGACTGTTGTTTGCAAACCTAGCCTGGTAAAACTGCCTCAAATAGCAAACAATGTTGATTTGGGGGATACCAATATTGTCAGTTTTTAGAGCTGGTTTTTAAGGATGCCTAACAGTACAGTTCCTAATAGTGACGTATTTTGGACTTCAGTGGATAGCCTTTTTCAGACTGCTACACACGGTGTTTTGAAAGGCTCCATCTTGTAAAGACTTATTTTCATGTATTAATGTAAAGTCATGATTTTGGTACACTTGGCAAATCTCTCAGTGTCAGCCATCCAGTAGTCTTAGTGTCAAAACTGGAGGTCAGCCAAGAATCCTTCAGTTCTTTGGAAGTGCACTCCTACCAATTTACAGATATTTTATTCCCAAGCTACCACAAAATGGGGATCAAAATCCAGCTCATATCTTCCCTGGGTTGGCACAGCAACAATACCAGCAATAGTATGGAATGGTTCAGAATATCACTGTGTGTTCTTTACGTAGAGAAGCATTTCATGGGGAGCCAAAGAGGTTTAATTTCATTGAATGCCCCCTTTGTTGGAACGAATGACTTTTACAATATTTGGACACCGCATGGACACTTCAAGAGCTAAAGGAATAAATAGAATAGTAATGTCTGTAACTTACATAGGCTACCCTAGAAAGATGGATGATAACTGTCTATTTTTTTCTTGCCTCTTTATCATATAGTTGATCATACAGTTAACAATCTGGCATCTATTTTGGAACTACATCAAAAACATGAGACAAATAATATTTGTGTCCAACTGTCCAAACTAACACTCTGCCAGGGATGTGCAGTCAGGGGAGGCAGAGCCTCACCTCTGTCATCATGAAAAGAAAAAAAATGTAAAAGGAAAAAGGCAAGAGCTGAGGTCAGGCTGAGCTAGTTGCTGCCAGAGTCACCATGGATAACTCTGCTTAGTGCTTAACTGTTTAAAAAAGCCTCTAAAAAGCGCCCTCTACAGGAGGAGGCAGGAGAACGACGTGCTTCATCTAGTCCAGTGTTTCTCAACCTTGGCAACTTGAAGATGACTGAACTTCAATTCCCAGAATTCCCCAGCCAGTGAATGCTGGCTGGGAAATTCTGGGAGTTGAAGTCCATACATCTTCAAGTTGCCAAGGTTGAGAAACACTGATCTAGTCTGACTTTAGGTGTTTTATGATCACTCCACATGTCCACAAGTCTAAAAAAATTTGAAATCCACCACTGTGTCTGTGCCTCACCAGCCATAAACCTCACCGCACGTCACTGCACTCTGCCTACTGCCTACTAGGTAACCAGAGGGTAAACTAGCCATACGGCATTAACACAATATTTAAGTATACATTTTCCTCTAAGGAGAACAGTGCAGTCACACATTTTATTATCTCAAAGAACTTGATAGTGATTATTCAAAGATAGCCACTTTATTTCAGGAAAAAAATAATCCTATCCTCTTGCCTTACACTAGCTCTAGAACTACGGAATAGTAACAGCAAACATTGTCTATTGACATAGACAAAATGGCTGATCTAGGAGGGGGGGAAATCCTAAATAATTAAAACTGGCAAGATTTGCACCGAGTATATATTTCAATGTCACAGATGTGGTTCACGATTTTCCTTTGATAATCAAATAAATATTTTAAGAAAATTGAGGTTTGAATTTGGATTGGATTTATTTCATTTATATGCCGCCCTTTTCCCCGAAGGGGACTCAGGGCGGCTCACAATTCAATCAGGGAGAGGGGTACAAACAGGGGATAAGACAAACATAACAGTACACAATTTAAAAACACACAACAACCATACCATTCGAGGAGGGGGGCAGAAGCTCTTTAGCCCCAGGCCTATTGGAACAGCCAGGTTTTAAGAGCTTTGCGGAAGGCCTGGAGGGTGGTGAGGGTTTGAATCTCCACGGGGAGTTCGTTCCAGAGGGCCGGAGCAGCCACAGAGAAGGCTCTCCTCCGGGTAGTCGCCAGTCGGCATTGGCCGGCGGATGGAATTCGGAGGAGGCCTAATCTGTGGGATCTAATCGGTCTATTGGAGGTGATTGGCAGCAGGCGGTCTCTCAAGTACCCAGGTCCAATACCAGGTTAAGATAAGTTGGTCAATTCTCTAACACCCAAAAACGTTTTATACATGAGATATCATTTCCATCCTTGTCTTTCTGTAGGAAAACTACATGAGGCAATTCCTTGGCAGCATGCAAATATCTGAGAGTTTAGTTCCAGTTTACTAGCAGGAGACAGTCTTTCTATATGTCTTTCTAACGAAAACACAATATGAACCATTGCTTACTTTTTCTCTGATCTTTGTATGTTATCTAAATCCCTAAAACAGACTCCCAGGGTGAAAGTGACCAAAAATGTTTATTTCATGAGGAATGCTGGCAGATTCCATTGTAGAAGGCACCTGACGAAGACTTAGTTTTAGGTCCCTCTTGAATAGCTGGAGACTTATACTATAATAGAGGACAGTGGCTTCAGGAATTCAAAGCAAAGGCATAGGTCAACCAAAGAATGTTCCCACATTTTGCTACTTATTTGATATGTTCCAGGGTATCCAGTGATGTGAGAAATATATTCTAGATCACTCATCTGAAATAGGAGAGGAAGTGTTTGTCTGCAAATCCTATCTAATTAGGGTATAATATTGTTTGTTTTAGCCCTATTCAAACATTCATCCTCATCATTTAGACGATCACGTTTCCCAAATCTAGACCCCCAATTGCATTCATACTGATTGGACCTACTGCCTTTCATTTCCAGGGTAGAGCAGGGAATTGCAAATGTTCACCATCATGTGGAAACAGCGAGGCCATCCCTTCCACCATATGCTATCATTAGGGCTGACGTGCTACCATTTAGGAAATACTCATTCCATGTCTCTGCCATGTTATGTTAAAAGTAGATATATAGAACAGGGGTGGATTCAGCGGTTCGTACCGGTATGCTAGAACCTGTTCGTGAAATTTAGCGTACCTTTTGGAACCCGTTCGTCTGGTGGCACAGTACCGGAATGCTCCCTCCTGCCTACCCCCCCTCACTCGCCCATCCAGTCACCGCTTGCTCACTCCTCCCACCCATCCGCAACATGCTTTTCCAGCTTGCCGCTCACTATTGGCTGGCTCATGCCCTGCATCTGAGAGGCAATGGGGGGGGGGCTTTCTCACACGCCTTCTTTCTTTCTCCAAAGGCATGTGAGAAAGCCCCCCCCCCATTGCCCAAACATGTGAAGGAAGAACGTGCAAACAGCTGCAACTCGAGGCTCCTGAGGAGGACGCTGGACACTGGGGCTGGCGGTGGTACCTGCTGCTACTGCTTCTGCTGCTCCCGGTAATGCAGGCTTCTTGGAGAGCATTAAGTTGCAGGCGCACCGATTCCAGCAGCTGCGTTTTGCCTTGAAATTTGCTGTCCCATCGACCTGAAGGGGACATTCTCCCAGCAGCATCTCAGGCACTCCCACCCTTAGTCTGGAGGGAATGAGGACAGCTGGGCACAGTTTGGTGCCTCCTGGCTCCCCTCAGATCATCGGGGGCCTCGCACGCCTGCTCACCCGCATGGCCTGTGTGCTTTCAGCGGGAATTGCAAGCATGGGGATCTTAATGTAGTAGGGCAGGGGAGGCTGGAGCAGGCAATTTCCCAGTGCTCATGGCTGTGGCCGCTACTTGGGAGAAAATCAGCTAGAATCTCGAGCGAGACGCAAGCAACAAAATGGGTCACCACGGGCATAAAAAGCGCTGAGAGATTGTGTCCTACAGTCTGGGAACCAACCAACCAAATAAATAAAGTTGGCTTTGCTTCCTTGTGTAGCAAGAGAGAAAGTTGCCTGAGACGCTGCTGGGAAAATGTCCCCTTCCGGTTGTCAGAACAGCAAGTTTCAAGGCAAAATGCAGCTTCCTTGTGTGGCAAGAGAGAAAGTTGCCTGAGACACAGCTGCATTTTGCCTTGAAACTTGCTGTTCCAGCAACCCGGAGGGGACATCCTCCCAGTGGTGTCTCAGGCAACTTTCTCTCTTGCCATGCAAGGAAGCAGAGCCAAATTTGTTTATTTAACCTTCCACTCCAGCATCTCCTGCCCCACTACATTAAGATTCCCGCGCTTCCCATTCCTGCTGGAAGCACGCAGACCATGCGAGTGAGCAGGCGCGTGAGGCCCCTTGATTATCTGAGGGGAGCTGGGAGGTGCCAAACTACACCCAGCCATCCTCACTCCCTCACGGCTAAGGGTGGCAGCGCCTGAGATACCGCTGGGAAAATGTCCCCTTTGGGTTGCCGGGACAGCAAATTTCAAGGCAAAATTCAGCTGCTGGAATTGGTGTGCCACTGTGCCTGCAACTTAATGCTCACCAAGAAGCCTGCATTACCAGAAGCAGCAGAAGGAGCAGCCATGGGTGCCACCCCACCACCCACGGTGTCCAGCATCCTCCTCAGGAGCCTTGAGTTGCGTCTGTTTGCACATCTCTCCTGAGCTTCTCTTGGGAGGTGAAATGGCAGGCACCCTGCTGGCAGAACCTCCAGGTGAAAGGCAAGTGAAGGGTGCAGTGACGGGAGAGGCTGGCCATCCCCCAAGCTAGCTCTTGAGGAAGGAGGCAGAGATGAGGTCCAGGGCTTGCTTCCCTGCCTCCTTCCTCTGAGAGCTGCAGCCATCAAGGAAAACGAGGCTTCTTTGCCAGCTTTCCAGCTGGTAAAACAGAAATTTTCACTAACTGGAAGGTATGTGTGTGTGAGAGAGGGAGGGTGAGAGAGAGAGAGAGAGAAAGAAAGAGAAAGAGAAAATAAAAGGAAGGAAGAAGTAGAGAGAGAGAAAAAGAGAGATATACAAAGAGAGAAAGAGAAAGAAAGAAAGAAAGAAAGAAAGAAAGAAAGAAAGAAAGAAAGAGAAAGAGAAAGAAAAAGAAAGAGAAAGAAGGAAAAAAGAGAAAGTAAGTGGGGGGGAGAGACAAGAAAGAAAGAATGGAAAGAAGGAAGAAAAAGAAGGGAAGAAAGGAAGAGAAAAAAGAAAGAAAGAAAGAAAGAAAGACTGAGGGAGAGAGAGAGATAAGAAAGAAAGAAGGAAGGAAGAAAAAGAAAGAGAACTTATGATCACAATTGACCTTGACCCAATTGACCCAAAATTTTGGTTGCTAAGCAAGAGCATTGCTAAATGAGTTTCACCACATTTTACAAATTGGCCACTCCCACCCAGTCACATGACCACCAAGCCATGTCCACAAAATAGGCCACACCTACATATTTTGAAACCCACCACTGATATAGGTAGAGAGAGGGAGAGGTAGAGAGAAAGAGAGAGGGAGAGGGGGAGAGAGGGGATATAAAGAGACAGAGGGATATTTTGTTGCTAAATGATATATTAGTTTGTTTCCTCTTTTTATTTATCTCTTTAAAGCATTTATTGAGGTTATAAATGTGAAAGTAATTAGAATAAACTTATACTGCAAATATATGTTATCATGATATAATTATATTATTATTGTCAAGTTCAAACATTTATATATCCTAAATGTAAAAAAGGATACAATTATGAAGTCAAACTGATTTAACTATGATCTCAACCATGTGCCAAACCCTTCAATTTAAATCAGTTGAGCCTAATCATATTCTAAATTTTATGAGATTGAATCCTTAAAAACGAATGTACACATTCATTATTTAAATCATTTCCTTCTATTTCTTGAAAAGCATTGGAAATATGCTAAAAAGAGGTTCTGAGCAAGTAGGAAGACAAAGGACAGAAAAATTGGTATGGCACAGCATAGTTGCATAGATTCCTTTTTAAATTCATTATTTTATTTTGAGGGGGGAAAGTTTAAAATAGTATGTTCAGTAGATCTGAAAATGTTGTAAACTGAAGCCTGGGAAACAAGTCCCTAAGGAAATGCTGTGGTTTTTAATAATCATCCTTGTCAATGGAAAAACTGTACATTACTTGATTCAATTTAAAATTATATATATATATATATATATATATATATATATATATATATATATATATATATATATATATATATATATATATATATATAAATAGCAATAATAGCAATAGCAGTAGACTTATATACCGCTTCATAGGGCTTTCAGCCCTCTCTAAGCGGTTTACAGAGAGTCAGCATATTGCCCCCAACAATCTGGGTCCTCATTTTACCCACCTCGGAAGGATGGAAGGCTGAGTCAACCCTGAGCCGGTGAGATTTGAACCGCTGAACTGCTGATCTAGCAGTAGCCTGCAGTGCTGCATTTAACCACTGCGCCACCTTGGCTCCTCTATTTATATAAATATAAATCAGAGTAGCCCCATAGATATAATGAAAATGAAGAAGAGGGGAAGGGAAAGGAGGATAGGGGATGAGAGGAGAGGAGGAGGAGAGAAGGAGAGGAGAGGAAAGGAAAGGAAACATCTAAGGATCCTTTAATCCTTTACAAGTTTCCAGGTGAAGAAACTTGAGGAGGAGCTGAGGTGGCGCAGTGGTTAGAGTGCAGCACTGCAGGCTACTTCAGCTGACTGCTAGTTCAGCAGTTCGGCGGTTCAAATCTCACCGGCTCAGGGTTGACTCAGCCTTCCATCCTTCCGAGGTGGGTAAAATGAGGATCCGGATTGTTGTTGGGGGCAATATGCTGACTCTGTAAACCGCTTAGAGAGGGCTGAAAGCCGTATGAATCAGTATATAAGTCTAACTGCTATTGCTATTGCTATAAGAGGGAAAAAACATAGATCATTCACTTTCTCTTCTAAAGGAACAGGGTCAGGCAGAGATATGTAGATGTCAGATAGCTGTGTGTGTGTTTCTGGATTACCAGTTGTAATACATCTGGTTCCAGTTGTGGATCCATTCAGGTATTCCCCGAAGCAGGCAGGTGTGATGCAACTGTGTGGTATAACTTTTGGTTCAGGCTGCCTCAGAAGTAATGGATCAGGAGCCACTCCAGCCAGTGTCTCAGTTTCCCTACTAGACTCTGGAATTCAGAAATGTATTCAGCCACCAGTCTATTCCAGGAGAAAAAGATGAATCACTGAGATTTTACGTGGAATTTAGAGGAATAAATGGTATATGTGTAGAGAATATGTACCCATTCCTCCAGGTTGTCAAGGGCCAGCGAGAACGCACCAGACACTGCTGGAACCATGATGCTTTCCAAAGCACAGCCCCCTCTTTTGGGGTGAACCCATTCCAGGGTGCCCTGCCCTTCACATATCCTTCTGGATATTCCACCCCTCCATTTTTCCCTCTGTCAATCTTTACTATTATTTCTCCTTCTCTCCCCTACTGCTCATTCTGCTTTTCCCTCTTTCCTCCCATCCTGCACAAGCTTATTTCTTCCTCTTTCTTACAACTTTCTAAAAAGTAGAAATGGTAGCAGGATAGTGCTATACAGCACCTTTATTTCTTCAAAGTGTGTCTAGGGGAAGGAATAAGCATGGATATTTGTTTGGTGCAAGATGGGGAAATGATGCAACTTGTGTACATGTGTCCACTGTTATGGTGTAACTATGAAATTGTGCCATTTGCAAGATAATGTCATGACACCTGTGTTTTTCTTTGAAATGATAATGCCTTGTTATGAATGCCAATGAGTACAACACAGGGCTTTTGCTACTGTTATTATTATAAGTATGGCCATGAACCTGGGGGGACTGGACTGATGCCCAATGGCCAAAATCTAGCATCACTGCTCCACATAGGCAAATATTTTACACGCTCCAAATGAAGTAATAGAGAGAAGGCCAATCCTTAGAGGATAGCATGCTAGCTTGCTTTAAACTCTGTAGACCAAGCCAATAGTCCAATACGTATAGCAGCATCAGAACAGGACAATATAAGAGACCACCAGAACTCATCAGAATGATAAATTGGGAAGTTGAAAAAAAGGCATTAATGGCAAGTCAAGATAACTACAAGAACATATTCAACTGGTCACCAGAATTTGAACTGAAAGGAGAACTTTCCACATAGATGGAATTCCAACCTTTTTTTAAAAAATTAATCTTTTGGAAATAGTTTCAAAATGACCTGCCTTTTGAAAATTCCAATATCTTTGCCATTTCCACTACTCCATAGTTTCCTTCTCAGGGTTTGTTATAGTAAATTATTTTATATGGCAAGTGAAAAATAGGAGGAACCACCATTTAGTATTCTTTTCATTCTGTTTTGGTGAGGCAGGTGGGAGAAGATGAACCAAAATATCACCTGGGTATATGAGCCCCCAGGCTCTAAATTCTTTCTAGCTTCTGAGCATTCATGACCCGGTGGAGCCCAGGCAGTTCAGATCTTGGTGTGTTAGCACTCTGAACTCGATGCATCAATAAACCTGTATCTCATGGTCTCATGTCCCGTTCTTATAATTGATATGTGGTCAAAGCTACTGGCTGCTGCTACATTGGTTTATTTAAAAACTCAGCTGCAAACTTCAAGAGACAATTTTTTTAAAAAAAGTGATAAGAGAACTCATTAGAAAAAGGTTGTTGTGAACAATAAATGTCTTTGAAATATAGCCATCATCCAGCACTACTTTTTCTGCTACATAGGATAGTTACGAAGATATGTGGATCAAGGATCCAATTTTATTAACGGTCCGATAGAACAACATTTTGTGCAAAACATCAAGCAACAAACTATTAAGAGAAAATGCAACTAACTGTATTTTGACATGGAATAATCAGAACTTAACTATACCCCAAATTTCATTAGAAGCAATTGTGCCTGAGTAGTATTGAATTTTGGAGATGATTTCAAATTTTAGCATTGCAGAAGTTTTCTTTGAATACTGTGGACAAAGAATAAAGTGTTGGATCATCAAACAAATGAACTCAGAGATCTCATTGGGCTATAAATGACCAGGCTCAAATTACCTTACTTTAGATACATTATTTGAAGATCCAGCTCCCTAAAGAAGGCTTTAATGTTGAGAAAGGTAGAAGGAAAGAGAAGATAACCAGCAGCAAAGTGAATGGGTTCAGGTACAGTAGTAATAAGTATACCATTGGAGAGCTGAAAGACAAGATTAGTGGTAGATGTATTCACTTTCATGGTACAGTTGGAGGAACTGATAGTGATATTAGTTCAAAGTACTGTGAATAGTATAATGGGCATCTTAGCAGAATATGCAGTGCTGATTCAGTCCCACATCTTCTCCAAGAACAGATTTGTCAGGGAATGTTGCTATATCTTTCTTACAAGTATCACCATTCCAAATGCCTCTTCTGTTAGGAATGGAGATAATGTTATATAATACTTATGAATACATAAAGGCTTTTTTCAAAGGTCAAAATTACAGTGATCAGAAATTCTGTTCTTGTTTTTCTAGAAGTCTAGATCGAAATCTACAATAGATCAAGAATGAAGCAGTGGCTTTTCCCATGAATCTAATTCACACAGGATTAACTGCAATAACGATCAATATGAAACAAATAAATTTACTTAATACTTCAATTGGAAAATCCCCTTGCCGGTTTCCATTGATATCTAACATAGCTCTAGCCTTAAGCTTACATTTGACATGCAGCAAGGAACATGCAACATTGCTCTTAGAACTTGAATTAAATTACTTCCAATTTTTTACAAGTTTATAGGCACAAATTTATGTGACATAAATATTAGGCTTAGTACTTTGGCCCTGAAAAGTATGGTTGCAGTGGGAATGTAATTATTCCCATGACAGTGGACAAATTAAGTTTTATTTTGAATAAATTACTGTTATTTTAAATTTGTTTTATTTTTCAAAAAGCAGCTAAAAACTGTAAAGGAAAGCTCCTTAAAACTGTTTGGAGAAGTTCAGTGAAAAGAGGTGTGGACAATCATGTCCTTGATATACAGCCTGCTCACTACCAACAATTTTTTTTCTCTGCATAGGTTGTAGGATGGATAGATTGGAGTGTACATATACTCAGAATATGCTCACACAATGTGCTTGATCAGCACATGTACAGACATCACTAACATGCTAAATTTAATGCCTGTTATCCATTAGTTAGTGTGTGTGTGTGTGTGCGTATACATACACACACACACACTAACTAATGGATAACAGGCATTAAATTTAGCATATATTTATATTAATTAATTAATTAAATTTAATTAATTAATTAAATTGTCTTGGCAACATTTCGGTGAGGTCTCACTCGCCATCTTCAGGCTGGATTTTGGGCTTAAAGCGTGGTTGGAGCTGCCGTCTTTCTATAATTTATAGATTTATAGATTACAGATTTATAGAAAGACGGCAGCTCTGACCACGCTTTAAGCCCAAAACCCAGCTAGTCTTGTTGTATTCGGGTCTTTTCCCATGTAAGATTGATATTGTCTTGGCAACGTTTCAGCGAGGTTCCACTCGCCATCTTCAGGCTGGTGTTTTTGGCTTCGTGCTTGTGCAAGTAAAGCGTGCTTGGGGCTGCTGTCTTTCTATAAATCTTGGTGGGGGAGTGTGGAGTGCTGGCTTTGTTGCTGTAAGTGTGTTGATTGGCTGTGTAGTTGCATCCTGATTGGTAGATAGAGTTGATGTTTGGAGTTGGTAGATGGAGTTGATGTTGCAGGATGATACGAAACAGCCGACCAATCTACAAACATGAACTCCATCTACCAGTCAGGATGCAACTACACAGCCAATCAACTCACTTACAGCAACAAAGCCAGCACTCCACACACCCCCACAAGATTTATAGAAAGACGGCAGCTTCGACCACGCTTTACTCGCACAAGCATGAAGCTGAAAACACCAGCCTGAACACGGCCAGTGGGACCTCGCTGAAACGTTGCCAAGACAATCTCAATCTTACACAGGAAAAGACCCGAATACAACAAGACCAGCATACCTACACACGTGAAAATCTACGAATATACATACATAAGGGACATGGTGGCTCAGTGGCTAAGATGCTGAGCTTGTCAATCGTAAGTTTGGCAGTTCAGCGATTCGAATCCCTAGTGCCACGTAACGGAGTGAGCTCCCATTACTTGTCCCAGCTTTTGCCAACCTAGCAGCTCGAAAGCATGTAATAATGCAAGCAGAAAAATAGGGACCATCTTTGGTGGGAAGGTAACAGCGTTCCATGCGCCTTCGGCATCTAGTCATGCCGGCCACATGACCATGGGGACATCTTCAGACAATGCTGGCTCTTTGGCTTTGAAATGGAGATGAGCACTGCCCCCTAGAATAGGGAATGACTAGCACATATATGCAAGGGGAATCTATACATACATACATACATACATACATACATACATACATACATACATAAATGTATATACCTAGTAGTACATATACATTGGTAGTACTTTAACATACTATATATATATGGTTTGGTTATGTTTCTGCAAACCAAAACTGTGAATTCATTAGCCCTTTGTGTGAACACAACCTTCCTCTATTGTGGGGGTAGATATGTCCTAGATCCTTTTCTTGGAATTCTCTGTAGAGTTCAGGAATTTAGTATCAGATAAGCAAGCATTCCACTGGCATTTCCTACCAAAAATTACTGCCTGTAATTTTTGTCTTTGCCTCAAGCAAGCTAATAAAACAAAATAAAAGGTACACTGAAGTGAGAGGGGAAAAAATAATCTGATAGAAATTTTAATAGAGAAAATAAGTCAGAAGAAGATCATAAACCTTACTCCTACAAACCACAGCTCTAATCAGTTTTGCTGTCTTAAGCCACAGTTAATTTCTCCAAGAGAAACAAGCCTGGGAAAGACTGTACAGTAAATATTGTCAGAAATATTCATTCTCCTGAGGAATCATCATAATAGTACCTTATGCCTCCAGTCCATATGTAAGTTGCTAAGATAAAAAAAATAAGGCAATAATCGTTATGCTGATTGATAAAGAGTTTTTAAAAAGAGGAACCCTAACATGTAACCTGTAAATTGACTTGTTATCAATGGGGAAAGATTTTTTGTTGTGTTATTGTCAACAACTAGATATGGTTATTGGGTACAAAACAGGGTGTTTTTCAGCGTGTTCTACCTTGAGCAGAGGCAAGATGGGGCTGGGTGTTTTCTTTCAAACAATGCATCTTCATTAGATGGCTCTTAACTGAAGAGCCGAGGTGGCGCAGTGGTTAGGGTGCAGTACTGAAGGCCACTACAGCTGACTGTTATCTGCAGTTCAAGGGTTCTAATCTCACCGGCTCAAGGTTGACTCAGCCTTCCATCCTTCCGAGGTGGGTGAAATGAGGACCCAGACTGTGGGGGCGATATGCTGACTCTGTAAACCGCTTAGAGAGGGCTGAAAGCCCTATGAAGCGGTATATAAGTCTAACTGCTATTGCTATTAACTGCTTTGTCACCTTTGTCAAAGTAGCAAAAACTAAACACTCATCAGATTTCTTTTAATGGGAGGAGGAATGTAAGTACTTTGTTTAGAGATCCAAATATATTTGTTGTTGTTACTGTTGTTAGTTGTGAAGTCATGTCCGATCCATCGCGACCTCATGGACAATGTTCCTCCAGGCCTTCCTGTCCTCTACCATCCTTTGGAGTCCATTGAAGCTCACGCCTACTGCTTCGGTGACTCCATCCAGCCACCTCTTTCTCTGTCGTTCCCTTCTTCTTTTGCCCTCCATCTTTCCCATCATTAGCCCCTTCTCCATAGAGTCCTTCCTTCTCATTTGGTGGCCAAAGTACTTGAGTTATATCTTCAGGATCTGGTCTTCTAAAGAGCAGTCAGGGTTGATCTCCTCTAGACTGACCGGTTTGATTGCCTTGCAGTCCAAGGGACTCGCAGGAGTCTTCTCCAGCACCATAGTTCAAGGGCCTCAATTCTTTGGCGCTCAGCCTTTCTTATGGTCTAACTTTCACAGCCATACATTGCAATTGAGAAAACCAAATATATAGCACTAATTTATTTATTGGTATTTAAATGATTCATATAGCTCCTTATCTCACAAAAGTGATTCAGTATTTACTATATTGTTCATGGAAAAATGCAGAAACATCTAAACTTCCTTCTCATTGGCTGCTCACAAACCAGCTACTCTAGGTTGCTTATAGGGGGTTAAACAATTTGTTGGAAACCTACATTAAAAGCAGCCATGCTGGGAACAAATCAGATGCATTGCAGCATTGCTGGTACATAGTGGGAATCCACAGGAATCTTACTTGAAGCCTGCTGGATTGCCCAAGATTGGGCAAGAAAAGACACATAGCACCCTCTCTAAACATGTGATCAATTTATAAGAGTACATGGCCATAAAATTGTCTTGGCTGGAAACCTGTTTATTTCACTCAGTTTAGGCATAGCTATCTGTTCTGACCCCCTCCTCCATCCAGTAACGAAAGCCGAGACAAGCTTAAATGGAATGTCCTTTAATAACAAGACCAGAATCTTGGTGGCTGAAAGCCAAGTAAACAAACAGATAAGGACCTTGGCAGCAAGTCCGACAAACCTTAGCAGCAATTCAAACAATCCAGCCTGCCAAATTAGTTTCTCTTTAGTCAAAGCGTTGACTTCTGCAAGAAGGGCGTGGCACAAGCAGTTTTTTTATAGTCTGGAGAGGAGCCTAATGACCATCAGCTGAGCGTAATTACCTCCTGTAATTACGTAATTGCTCCTGAGAGTAGCTCTTCGATGCCGTGCATCCAGGAACAACTCACTGTTGGTTTCTGGATCACTCTCCCTTGCTTCCTCCCCACTGATCCAAGGCTCAGGTGCCACCTGGTGGCCAAGCAGTCTCTCTGTGCCCTGCTCGGAGTCAGAACCATTTCCAGGGTCCTCCACATCCTCCAGGGCCGACTCATAGGGCCCCTCGCTGTCGGAGTCTGGTGGCAGCTCCAACGGCTCCTGCTGGGCCACAACAGCTATCTTTATATAAAGCTGGCCTATAATGTACCTAACCATGTGAGTAGGGAAGCATTACTCAAGTAAAGCTTTTCGTGGCTATGCATACTCCCACTGACATACTGCTGGGTTTCCAAATGTAACCTCAGGAATTACCATAACACAATGCATAACACAAGTGCTATCACACCATCAGTCAAGCCAAAAGTTCCACATCAATAAAGTTTCCCTCCGACACTGGAACACTGTGGCTTTACATGTTATTTTAGACTTGCTGAGAAGGACAAAAGCAGCCATGCCCACATGCCATAAAAGCAGGATAGTCAAAGGGAATTTGTAGAGTTATAACACATCTGGACGACATCAAGTTGGGGGACTTGCATTACATTGTAACATGGCAGGGGGTACAAGTCTAGTCTCCTTCTAGCAATAAAACTAACTCTAGGAGAAATGGTGGTAGCTTTTCCTTCCGTGGGGAATAGGAAATAAAAGAAAAGGAATTTTCTCTTTTGAATTCAGTTTACCAATACTGAACAATTCCCCCCACCGAGCAAGCTGTCTGAGGAATCATATATCAGTTGCAGATATTACCTAATGTACAGAGTTTCCATAAAGATAAATGGGGAACTCCCTGTCTTCAGCCCCTGATTTAAGTGTAAGACCACACAGAGAGTTGGGAGTGGTGGGATCAGTTTCACATAATGATAAGCTTCTAAAGTTCCCATGGATATCCCAACCAGTTTGTTACACCTGGCCTTTGCAGAAATCCTGGGAGATAGTGATGTGTTTTGCTGATGTTGGCTGATATTGGTGTAGCTTGTTTCTTATCTAAGAATAAGTTTGTCCACTCACAAGGAATTGTGTGTGTGTGTGTGTGTGTGGCGGGGGGAGGGGGGTGTTTCCACATCTGAGAAATGAAGCAGCTGCAAGATGAGTTCAGTGGAGCAAATGGGTAACTGAGATCGGAAATTGGCACATCGGTTCTACACATTTGTGCATAGCTGTGTGGTTTTTAATAATGGTGACTGTTCCTCTTCAAATTGTTTTTTTCTAAACAACCCTCTTCAGGCACTGAAGTGAGAAAAAGATGAATATGCTTTACTGAATAACTGAGAGCTGCTGTGCTTACATGAAGTGTGAAACCCTTTTTAAAAAATCAGAATAGCTTTATTTCAAAATATAGTCAAGATTATTAACTATAAAATAGCAATAGCAGTTAGACTTATATACCGCTTCATAGGGCTTTCAGCCCTCTCTAAGCGGTTTACAGAGTCAGCATATTGCCCCCAACAACAATCCGGGTCCTCCTTTCACCTACCTCGGAAGGATGGAAGGCTGAGTCAACCCTGAGCCGATGAGATTTGAACAGCCGAACTGCAGAACTGCAGTCAGCTGAAGTAGCCTGCAGTGCTGCATTTAACCACTGCGCCACCTCAGTGGCGGAAATAGTCTTATGAAAGATTACTACCTGTGACACCTCTAGCCACAAGCAACTTACATTTTCCCAAGCCCACATTCTGAGCCATTTATGCATCTGGAAATCTCACACTTCTCTAACCAGCATGTAATAACAAATGCTATACGTCTTCTCTATCTCTGGGTATTTTCCAGGTAACTAATATAATAATGTTAGAGGATTAAGAACAGCAATATGCAATGAGAGAAATGAAGCTACTGGTTTATAAGATGCAGTTTTATTCCTTAGCAGTTCTTGAGAAAGAGAAATTCTCACCCAGTTTTGCAATCCAATCAGTAGGATTAATTTTTTTATCCAGAATGCATTTGTAATGAAGAACCTTTATGATATTAAGAGATTACTTTTTCCCCCTTGTGTTCAATTGTGTCCAATTATCAGACACTGAGTCTTCTTCCTAGGACTGAGAGACAGTGACAGGTCCAAGGTCATTCTGCTGGCTTTGTGTTTAAGGCAGGACTAGAGCCAAGGTGGCGCAGTGGTTAGGGTTCAGTACTGCAGGCCACTTCAGCTGACTGTGATCTGCAGTTCAGCGGTTCAAATCTCACCGGCTCAAGGTTGACTCAGCCTTCCATCCTTCCGAGGTGGGTGAAATGAGGACCCAGACTGTGGGAGCAAGTTGCTGACTCAATTTGCTAAAAAAATTGTAAACCACTTAGAGAGGGCTGAAAGCCCTATGAAGCGGTATATAAGTCTAATTAATAAATAAATAAACTCATAGCCATCTGGTTTTTAGCCTGATGCCTTAATGACTACACAAAATTGGCTTTCTAAGATAAACCACTAGATGGCAGCAAAGAAAACTAGAACCCTTTCCTTTCATGTAAGGGGTCTAAATTTTTTGGGGTCCAAAAATTTTAAGTCAGCCATTCTGTCAGAGAAGATCTCAACATTCCAAGTGTTCTTTCTGATTCCCCTCAAAATTGCATAATGCTTTTTAAATTATAATTATTGCTACATTTCTTCAATGATACAAATAATAACAAATAATACAAAAAGAGTGCAATTCATTTTAACTATACAAAATTCAATTTAAAAAAGGAAAAAGGAAAGGAAAAAGCCAAACAGTAAAAACTTTTAAATGAGAATAAAATTGAGGAACAGACACAAAAAAAGGAAGAAACAATTAAAAAAAACAGATAATACTGGAGAGTGAGAGATGGATAAATGGAGGGAGGGAAGGAAGGAAGGGATTCTCTACAATAGAGCAAAGTCAACCATCTTTCAAAATCTGGGAGAACAGCCAAGTTCTCAACAATTATCTGAACATCATTAGGACAAGAACTATATCTTTGAAGAGGATGTTGTTCTACAGAGCAGCCGCTGTAATAGAAAAGGCACATTTTCTTCATCCCCACAATAACAGTGTTTAACGTAAAGAACCTGATTAAACCTGAAGGGATCCATTGATATATCCAAAGTGTTTCATTGACATTCAGATTTGAGGAATTTAACACTACATTAATGTTTTAAATTTTGCATTCCTCCCAAGAATACTGCTGTAATAAAAACTAACCATAAAAGCAGTGGTGGGTTTCAAAAATTGTTCGAACCTACTCTGTGGGTGTGGCCTCCTTTGTGGGAGTGGCTTGCCACCCATGTGACCGGATATGAAGATGCCGACGACACTTGTCAGAACCACCTTAAATTACCTCACACACAGCACTGGCATGCAGAAGAATATGATGCAAACTTGTTTTTTAAAAGGCATCTTTGGTTTGCGTTAAAACAACTTCAACACACGCAATGTTCTGATTGCACCACAAATGCAGTAGTCATCCTTACCTTTCACAGAGGCACTGAGTTTTATAAATAGGAGCATGATAGTGTAGAATAATCATATCCAAGGACCAGTGGTGGGTTTCAAAAAATTTTGGAACCTCTTCTGTAGGTGTGGCCTGCTTTCCGGGTCCACTGGTGGAACCTCTTCTAACTGGTTCGGTAGATTTGACGAACCGGTTCTACCGAATAGATGCGAACTGGTAGGAACCCACCTCTGCATAAAAGAATTGCCAATAGAAGTAAATTAGGCATATACATTAACGTCCCTTCAGATTTGTTACAACTCGAGCATACTGTAGGAAAGATTCAGCCATTTTTAAATATCTGCAATATACTCAAACAAGTTTTTGTTTATTTGTTTAACCTAATTTTTAAATCCTCAAAAATGTATTTAATGTTCCTTAAAATTTTAGAACATCGCCATTGTTATATAGATTATAACAATTTGCTGTTCTAAATTCCTTGCATATTATCCAGACAGAGAGATAGATAGTACTGAATTGTAAATTTAGCTCCTACAAAAACTTTTTGTAATACATTCAAAGGTACCAGAGTTTCAGATTCTGCAATAGCATCTGGGCCAAACAAATATTTCATTTGATATATACCTATTCAGCTATTTGGGGGGAGTTATATTATTTTTAATATTTTTCACAGATTTTCATTCCCAGTACTTATTAATTAAGAGTAACCATCTCATTTTCATTTCATGTTTAATTTTTGTTGGTTTTTCAACAAACAAAATGGAAGTAAAATAGAAGTAAAGTAAGTTATTTACTTATATTTTTAAATTATTCCCGTGTGCCATTTTCTCATAATAATTAATATCAAATTTTAATTTGTTTTCCAATAAAGCTCAAATACTGTATGTCAAACTGCCTTAAAGATTGGAAGATCTCTAGAGTTCTTATTAACATTGGAACCAAACACTTGCCAGCATTTCAATAATGTCAAATGTAATTCTTAAGTTAGTCCCACAGTGGTATATATTTAATATCATTTTTATTCTACTATGTTATTGAAGTTAATAGCCATGTACAATGATATACTTTAAAATCAAGAAACTAACATCTCATCAATAGTTTATCAATTTACTTGAAATATTTAAGGGAAACCAACATTGGAACAGTTCTCAAAATAATGTATCAATTTTGAAGCCTTATTCATTTTCATTATATTAATTCTTCCTCATAATCTCATGGTTCTTTCATCCATCAGGTAGACCACTTTTATCAGTCTGAAATATTAATTTTCACTGAACATTTACTTTATGAATATCACAAGATATCATTAGATAGTCTTATTAAATTTGCCACACTCTCCAACCTTAAATTAAGTTTAAAGTATTAAAGATCCTCCTTGGTGCAAATTTCAGTAGAAGAGTTGTCATATAACCCAGGGAAGGATAATGTTTTCCTGGTCTTTATTTGGTTTCCAGTCTTAGAGTTTATTTATTTATTTAGTTAAAACATTTATATAACTGCCCATCATCTAACCAATTCTGGGGGCTCCCAATCAGTTAGATGTTCAGTGGTAGGTTTTAAAAATTGTTGGAACCTACTCTGTGGGTGTGGCCTCCTTTGTGGGAGTGGCTTACCACCCATGTGACCGGATGGGAGTGGCTTGCCGTCCATGTGACCGGATATGAAATTATGAATTAGTACTTAGGTCGGTCCAAGTGGCTATTCAGAAGTTAGTGGTTAGAAGCAATCATAAAGCAAGATATGGAATTAAAACCAGAAATATTTTGTTGGCTATTTGAAAGGGAGTATAATATATATTTAATTTTACACATGTTAGCAGCTGCTGGAATTGTGTTTGCACAATAGTGGAAAAACAGAGATATGTAAATGAATAAATGTTACAATGTGCAGGAATAAATAAATTGACAATTAAAATCAAGAAGGCTTTGAATACTTATTCATGTGGGATTGGTTTTAGCAATTGCCAACTAATGGAAACAGAAATTAGAAATCCAAAAGTATGAAAGAAAACATCAATTATGTAAGGAAAGGTCCCTAAAACGTATAAGGAAATATTACTAGATCATTATTAATGCGTAGATAACTGCGGGACATTACACACCCATCAGTGGTGGGTTTCAAAAAAATTTGGAACCTCTTCTGTAGGTGTGGCCTGCTTTCCGGGTCCACTGGTGGAACCTTTTCTACCGCTTCGGTAGATTTGACGAACCGGTTCTACCGAATAAGTGCGAACTGGTAGGAACCCACCTCTGTAGATATTATATGACCATTTGGATTAATTTTGTTTGCCTCTTCCCTCCACTGAAGGCATAGAGAATATAAATTGTTCTGTAGCTGTAATAATAAATAGGAGTTATGCTCCATCTTAAATGCTTTTAGTGTGAGTTTGGGGAAGAGAGACTACTGAAGAGCAATTCTAATGCTGACTCAACTATATGGTCTGTACAGTTCCCAGCTCCCTCTTCTGGGTGAGCTCTCGCTCCTACAAGCAGCCAAATACCATGTAATTTGTCACAGTACTGAAAACTATGTCATGCATTACAGCATGCCAATATTTTTATTCTCATGTTTTTGGTTTAGTCAGCTAGCAAATAGGGAATTTCATAGTACATAGCAAGTTAGCATCAATGATTATCTTATATCTAAACATTTTTTTTTACTATTGTCTAGAGAAGTAATAGGTGGATGAACAAGGATTTTTTTTTAATTCTCAAAAACTTTTTTTAAAAGAAAAATAAAACAGGAGTCAAAAAAAGGCCCAAAGAGATACTGCCATTCACTGCAACAAATGTTGCACATGAGTGTTACACTGATTCTTTAATGTGCATTTGGAAATAAGCCTCACTAAAGGCTTTGAAGTGGCACAGGACAATTGGAATAGCTAGACACAATCCATTTCCAGCTGCCATCATAATAAATTCTTAAACCTAGCTCATACTAAATCAGACCGACCCCCAAATCCCATTGCAAAGCATTGGAGCATTCCTTTCCAATTAGTTTAATGCACTTTCTTGTATAATTTCTCCTTCTTGTCCCAATGCACTGCAAGCATTAGTGTATGGGAAAGGTACTATCCAAATCTGGAGACTTCAGACTTACAGAAGATCCTGCATGGCCATTTATAGACACCTCTTCGTGAATAAACTGGGACAAAGGCAGAAATATTGTTGTCAATAATTCCAAGTGTCTGGTTGGAAGAAAGATAAACTCACAAAAAGATTATCTTCTGTTATTTTGCTACATTAGTCCACAGATCTACAACTTCTAGTTGCAGAGCCACAGGCTGCATGCAGACAAGGATCTCTACATTCTCTGTTGAAGAAATGATGATTATTTCAACATAATTGTGTGTTGAAATAATTTTGATGCCTGTAACTTCGGGGCCCTTTTTAGAACTGTCTTTTCAAATGAATAAGCACCAATGGCCAGAGAGAATGGTGACTCATAACAAATCTTGAAAATGGCTTGTCCACATGTGCCCTCACTCTGGCAGAAACGTGTGTTGCTAACCATTCTTTAAGGATATGTGTTCATGATGTAGTCCTTGCCTCATATCCAACCCACAGATGAGCCTCTTGCCTAATTCTATATGAAGCTTCTATGGCTATTTTCAACTGCAGCACAGACCCTTTTCAGGCCCAGTCTGTGGGGTTTATTCTTTCTTTGGATCATCTCTTCACATTTGTTAAATGCTTCTGTGAAACAGCATACGGGTTATAGAATAATACAAGAATAATACAAACAGTCCATGGTGGGTTTCAAAACTTTTTAGAACTTCTTCTGTAGATGTGGCCTGCTTTGTGGGAGTGGCTTGCCAGCCATGTGTCTGGGTGGGAGTGGCTTGCCAGCCATGTGACTGGGTGGGCATGGCCAATTTGTAAAATGTGGTGAAACTCGCTTAACAACGCTCTTGCTTAGCAACCAAAATGTTGGCTCAGGAACTCTGGGATTTCAAGCACGCAAGTCTTAAAGCTGTCAAGTTACAAGACCCTCGCACCCCTAACCCTTTAGAAAAAAAAACCCCAAGGGTGTTCAAACTTGACAGCTTTAAGACTTGTGGACTTCAACTCCCAGAATTCGTCCTCCAGTCATATTGGCTCAGGAACTCTGGCATTGAAGTGTGCAAGTCTTAAAGCTGTCAAGTTACAAGACCCTTGCACCCCTAACCCTTTAGGGAAAAAAAACCCAGGGGTGTTCAAACTTGACAGCTTTAAGACTTGTGGACTTCAACTCCCAGAATTCCTCCTCTCGCTCTTCATCTTGATCATGTGAGGACAGGCGGGGGGGGGAGAGGGAGCTGGAACCAGTTCTAAACGGCACTGTAGATGTGTGGAACCTCTTCTATAGAAGAGGTTAGAACTGGCAGGAACCCACCCCTGAAACAGTCCCACTTTTCAAAATCCTTTTTTTTTAAGTGAGTGTTGCTGCTGAATGCTATTCTGGCAGCAGAAGTGGTGGAAAAGACATGATATGATAGAGCTAGAGAGATGGCTGAAGTAGCAGGGAGTCTACCTTCCAGTGCCTTATCAACCACCAGGATGAGATTTTGAAAAGCTTCAAGAGATAAGACAAGAGTTAAAACGAAGTGCAAGGACCTGCCTTCAAAAAAAAGAAGAAAAGGAATTACTTCACCCTGATTTGCTTTCTACTGCGCTAGTTTTATTTATATTTTTAAACAGGGTCATTTTTAAAGTGCGCATTTCCTCCCAGCACTCCATACTCCATTACACATTTACATTCAGGGATGGCAGAGCTGAAATCTATGAATCTGCCACCTTTTGGGGGATGGGGGTTTCCAGGTGTATATACTTGTCCTTTCCAAAGGATAGAAGACATTTGCCCTCTGCACCTGCTCGAAAGCTCTTGCGGGGATTTCGAGCAGTCCTCCTCGAAAGCAAAGGCTGGAGCGGGTAGCGAGAGCCCCCGGATCCCGAAACTCCTCTCTCCGGTCCGCCTTTGTCCTGTCTTTTTGGCTCAGCAGGACAAAGACGAGTTAGCCAGACGGTGGGCCCCGCAAGAGCTTTCGAGGTGGCGCAGTGGTTAGAGTGCAGTACTGCAGGCCACTTCAGCTGATTGCTATCTGCAGTTCAGCGGTTCAAATCTCACGGCTCAGGGTCGACTCAGCCTTCCATCCTTCCGAGGTGGGTGAAATGAGGACCCAGACTGTGGGGGCGATATGCTGACTCTGTAAACCGCTTAGAGAGGGCTGAAAGCCCTATGAAGCGGTATATAAGTCTAACTGCTATTGCTATTGCTATTGCTATGGAGTGCTGGGAGGAAATGCACGCTTTAAAAATTACCCTGTTTAAAAATATTAATAAAACTAGCGCAGAAGAAAGCAAATCAGAGTGAAGTAATCCCCCCCCCTTTTTTTGAAGGGAGGTCCTTGCACTTCGTTTTAACTGAGGGTCTCTTGAAGCTTTTCAAAATCTCATCCTGATGGTTGATAAGATAAAGACCCCGTCGTTGACAGCACAGAAGTTTAATTATTGTCAATAATAATTGAGCTCAGTTTCTTCCTGGCGAATTCAGGTAGGGCCTCGTAGCGGCAAAGCTCCGCCCACTTCCCACCTCTCCATCCGAGCGCGGCCGCGGCAGGTGCGGGAGGGGCGGGGCCGAAGTGGCTGTCATTCAGCGGGAGCCGGCTGGTTCCCCTCACCCGGGCGGCAGGCAGGAGGTCCTCGCAGAGAGAGGCTCGCATGGGGCGGCGGGCTGGAGAGAGATACACCTGGCGCGCCAAGGAGCCTCCAACCCTCCCGCGCCCACTGCCGTCACCGTCCGCCCCACCATCCGCGCTTTGGGTCAGGCACTTTTGAAGAGCCGCTGGGCGTTCTCCTCGCCGCGGAACCTCCGCCGGGAGGGAGATCCGTTCATTCCCGTCCTAAAGTCGCTTTAGGGCTGCCTCTCTGCACGGCTCCCCGCTGGCAGATGCAGGTCTTTGCCACCCTGGAAGAGGGCTCCGCTTCCCTTTGCCAGCCAGGAGTCCGCCTCCCTCCGTCCGATTCACCCCGCAGCTTCCCAGCCATCCCTTCTCCGGAGGATGCCTTCCAAGCGCTTAGCCGGGCTGTGGTTTTGGCTTCTCTTGGAAATACAGGTGAAGGTACGTTGGCCCCAGGGAGCAACTGGGCTGAAGCCTTTTGCCTCCCGCATTTTTCTCACCCGGCCCGACTCGGTTCCCTCACCGGGTGCCGCATTAATGACGTCAGCGGGAATGGCTGGGGGGTTTTCTCTGAAACAATGTTAAAAGTTTCTTTTTCGCTTGTTCGTAAAATGGGACTGCATTCCCTGAGCCTTTGCAAAATATTGAGGGTGGGGAAAAGTTTGTTGGTCTCTGCCTCTCTTTCAAATTTGCTTGGTTTCTTGTATTCTATTATTATTATTATTATTATTATTATTATTATTATTATTAGTAGTAGTAGTAGTAGTAGTAGTAGTAGTATTAGTATTATTAGTATTATTAGTATTATTAGTATTATTAGTATTATTAGTATTATTATTATTATTATTATTAGTAGTAGTAGTATTAGTAGTATTAGTAGTATTAGTGTTATTAGTGTTATTAGTGTTATTAGTATTATTATTAGTATTATTAGTATTATTAGTATTATTAGTATTAGTATTAGTAGTATTAGTGTTATTAGTGTTATTAGTGTTATTAGTGTTATTAGTAGTATTATTATTAGTATTATTATTAGTATTAGTAGTATTAGTAGTATTATTAGTATTAGTAGTATTAGTAGTATTAGTATTGTTAGTATTATTATTATTATTATTATTAGTAGTAGTAGTAGTAGTATTGGTATTATTGGTAGTATTATTAGTATTATTAGTATTACTGGTATTACTGGTATTGGTATTGTTAGTATTGTTAGTATTGTTAGTATTGTTAGTATTGTTAGTATTGTTAGTATTGTTAGTATTGTTAGTATTGTTAGTATTGTTAGTATTGTTAGTATTGGTATTATATTATTAGTATCATTAGTATCATTATCATTATTATTATTGCATGGTTAATCTTTGGTGAGATTCACAGCCTTTGGGGCTGGTTGGCAGCTCAACAGCTCCAGTCCTAACCAAGGACCTAGGAACTGTTAAGGTAATGTCGGAGGATATAAGCTGTTCCAAGTAGGGTGGTTTTTTGTAGAATCAGAATGTTCAAGTCTGATAAATTTAAGATTTCCAAATAGTGAAGTAGCCCTTTAGGTATTGCTCCAAGGGCTCCAATTACAATCAGGACAACACACAATTTCTTTTTCCACAGTCACTCAACTTCAATATTATTGCTATTGCTATTGCTGTTGCTGTTGCTGTTGCTATTGCTATTGCTATTGCTATTGCTATTATTATTATTTCATAGGGATGTGTGGGTCAAACAGCTGAAGGAAGCCAACATCTCCCGTTATCCTCTTTGCATTCAGAGTTGCTGCACTTCACAGATAATAATGGTAAGTTAAGCAGAACTTGGGATATTTGTCAGGGCACCTGAATTTTAATAATTTCCTAACTGCTCAAGTTATGTAATAAAGAATAGCATTACTGTATGTAAAGTGAACCATACCTGAAAACAACCTTCTGAGTTCCTTTTTTTTCAATCTTTTGCAAATGCACCATCTTTTCACTGATAGCATCCATCTCCAGAGTATAAAAGCGGTGCGTGTTTGCTTGGAAATGAATGCCAAAGTGTTCAGTAGTGTGGTTTTAAGGACTGCAAATTTAATGTGCTGTACTATTTTGTATGAACTTTCAGAGAAGGTAACTGAGATTTTGTACATTAATGTGATCCTATGAGCAGTCCAAAAGCTCCTGTTTCAGAGCTAGGAGAACTGTAAAACTGTGGTTGTTTACATTGTTTAATCTTAAGCATGTTTGGAAATATATTCCACTGAAATCACAGAGGGAAGTACACTTTCTTGGAATTTAGCCCCACCAAAATAATGGGACTAGCTGTCAATTAAACTTGCATAATGTTGACTGTATCATTCTGTGGGGATTCAGATAAGAATAAGCTAAACATTTAAATCATAAACAATTAACCTGTTAAATCTAATTTATCCAGTTGTAAACCCACATGGGAGTAAATGATATTGAATTTTGAGAGACTAATTCCAAATAACATGCTTACAAGTAGGCTATTAAGAAATCTTGCTGCTTTTTATAGGTGCCAAGTTCTGTGTTTTATTAGTAAGACTGAATTATTGAATTTATCTGCTGATATTTGGCCTGGTAATAATTGTGAAATGTGGGCTATATTTGATGTGTTTCATTACTCTGTGTCAAAGGATTGAACATGACTTTCTTAAATTAAACTGATATATTTGTTACTGGCTTTCTTCCAGTCTAGAATTGCTGCCCTGCAACTTAAAACCTAACAATAATAACTTAATGGACGAGGAAATAACACCCACACACATTTAAGCTAATGAATAACTGTTGCTCTCAGTGAGGTCTTATCACATAGCAATAGGAACCTTAATAAAGATCAGAGCCAATCAGTGACTCGCTCTGTTTGCCTTGCAAATATTTCAGAATAAGTGAGCAACTGTCCTGTGTAAGAACACAAACATATCCACCTTTTTTCTCACAACCAGGTTAACAGGTAGTCCAGCTTTTATTAAAATCATAAAATAACCAAGCAAGTAAAATCCAACAATAAAATTATCCCAATAATAACTGTAAATAACAATAAATATAGTAAATAACACATATTAATATTTTTGAATACTTAGTTAATATTAATAGTAATGAATAGTCAGTGGTGGGTTTCAAAAATTGTTCGAACCTACTCTGTGGGTGTGGCCTCCTTTGTGGGAGTGGCTTGCCACCCATGTGACTGGATGGGAGTGGCTTGCCGCCCATGTGACCGGATATGAAGATGCCGACGACACTTGTCAGAACCACCTTAAATTACCTCACACACAGCGCTGGCATGCATAAGAATATGATGTAAACTTGTTTTTTTAAAGGCATCTTTGGTTTGCGTTAAAACAACTTCAACACACGCAATCCTCTGATTGCACCACAAACGCAGTAGTCATCCTTACCTTTCACAGAGGCACTGAGTTTTATAGATATGAGCATGATAGTGTAGAATAATCATATCCAAGGACCAGTGGTGGGTTTCAAAAAATTTTGGAACCTCTTCTGTAGGTGTGGCCTGCTTTCCGGGTCCACTGGTGGAACCTCTTCTAACCGGTTCGGTAGATTTGACGAACCGGTTCTGCCGAATAGGTGCGAACTGGTAGGAACCCACCTCTGTGAATAGTGATGTTTTGATTACTCATCTAGCCACTTTTAAGTGCCAAGGAGTATTAATCCAGTGAGTGAACATACTTCCAAAGGGGAGAGTGATGCTTGGCCCTTCTTCTACTGAACATGCAAGAGAAGATCTGTGTCTTCCTTCTCTGGTGTAAAAAGTGTTGAGATATTCTGTCCACCTTTAGCAAGTCATTTTTAGATTAGACAGAGAAGAGTGGAATCTCCTTCTTCCCTGACTGGCCTAAATACCTAAAGCATTTATCTGTTGATGGCACAGAATATCTATAATGTTGTCTGACTGTATTTTTATAGTGACCTACTCAGTTAAAGTCCTGGCAACACACAGTATAAGTATGCATTACATCTGACAATGAAACAATGCTTTAAAAAAAAAGTTCACCCAATCTGTGAACTATGTTTGCCAATTTGTGGATGGTCAATAAAGCAAGCCAGTCTCCAGAGCAAGGAGTTCAAGAGTGTGAGGCTAACCGCAGAGAGGATTACTTTGGGGCCCATGTGTCTTACCCCTCTTGAACCTTATTCACACAGGGTGTGAATAGCCACAGCAGCCCCTCCCTCCCTGCTTCAAGGATGATCTCATCCAGAGCTAATTGTTGTGAACTGGGGTGCCTCTGGATCAATAGATACAACATCTTTTGAGATTCGTTCTGAGCTTATTTCTCCCTATCCAGATCCTTGTAATTCTAGACAGAGTTAAGCTGTCACAATTACTAGAGGAGATGATGCACGAATGAGGATTATCAGCAAATCAATAATTCCTCAACCAGAGCTGGTGGAAGAGCTTCCCCTACAGTTCCATGTGGATATTAAAATGTAGTAGGAAGCATACCAAGCCTGTAGTATCTACATTAGAGCACTCACTAGTTCAGTTGCTTTCCCCTTCAAATGGAACCATCACAAGCTAGCATCTTCCAACACCAGTAGGCAAGGTATCATGGTCAATGATTACAGAAACCACTGAGAGATCTAATAGGACAAAATGGGTCATGCTCACATCATTGAGATCCTGGTATACTTTATTGATTTGGTTTGGTTTTTATCCTGCCTTTGTTATTGTTTATCAACAAGTCAAGGCAACAAACACACCTAATATTCTTTCCTCCTAATGCTTTCCCCACAACAACAATCCTGTGAGGTGGATTGGTCTAAGAGAGTGTGATTGTCCAAAGTCGCCCAGCTGGTATCCACAAGTGTAATCAATACTGTTTCTGTCCTCATCTAAAACTGGCAGAAGCCTAAATGAATCATTTTCATTTGGATTCTTCTATAATTAAGGCACTGCAACTTTTTCAGCAACATTCACCAAAGGGATTTTTTTTTTGGAAACCACATATATTGAGATACGGCTTCTTTGAGAACAAACTTTTTTTAAGGTTGTTGACATCACATTCCCCCCCACCTTGCAAAAAAAAAAGCATCAATTATCTCTTGAGTTCAAGCATGCATGCGTTTCCAGATGCCTGAAGAGCCAGGAGGATGTGGGTCTAAAGACATGTTGATTCATGCTGCAGATGACCCTATCCACTTCTCAGTCTCCACAAACTCAAATTAATTCTATGAGACAGTGGAAGACATTGCCCCATGATTCATATTAGATTCTGTCCATATATAATTTAATTGCCAATGAATATGAGTGATCCTCTCTTCGGAAAACTTGGTCTTCATTTCAATTCATTCATTTCATTTCATTTCATTCATTCATTCATTCATCCATCCATCCATCCATCCATCCATCCATCCATCCATCCATCCATCCATTGCCTTCAAGACAGTTACCAATGCCTTCACCAAAGGCAAGGCACCCAATTGGCTTAATCTCAGACACTCTTGTCCTTCTGTTTTGGGAACCACCAAACATCTGATTCTTCTTTATTAAGCTACCTCAGTGCTTACTAGTATTATGGTACATATAAATCCCCCTACCTGGGAAGAGTACATCTCTCTAGGCAGACAGTACATCAATACATCTTGAGGACATCGGTCTTAAAAAATATAGGACAGGAGGGAAGATCAGAACCATGAATCATGGCATTAGTATGTTACATCAACATAGCAAGAATTGGGGTTCTGCTAAGGATCCCTAATGTGAAAAGTCTCCAAGAGGGAAATGTCTCTTTTTCTTGGCTACCTATCTGTTCTGCATTTGTGTTAAATATAAAACAGGGTTTTGCAACAACTTTAATAGGTGGGACTTTAACTCCCAGAATTACCCAGCCTGGGTTGGAAATATAAATTCACTCATCTTAAAGTTGCTGAGGTTGAGAAACGCTAATAAAAACGTCTTTCATAACTGATGATAAAAGGATAATGTCTTCTGCATCTTTACTCTTCCTGTGTGTTTGGCATGAAAAGCAAAAAATGCTGGAAAGAGGCAGGATTACTTGATTTCTTGCCTGAGAAAAGAATATTAATTTGACACTGCTTTGTAAGAGTTTCTGGAAAATAGGATGAAGTCCCTGATAAAAGGAAAAGGCAGTGAAAAAAGTGTGCAGTCCTTTGGGTGATAATTTACTAGGGTGTATTAAAGGAAAATATATACAAATGGAGAAGAAATGAACACTAGAGGGTGCTAAGTGTGAATTTGGGTTAATATAAAAGGAAAAAGGGAAGGACATTGCCACAGGTGTCACTGTCATACTACAGACCACTCCACCAGAGGAAATAGAAGAACCTTTTGCTAATCAATTAGCTGAGGTGTGCAGGATGCAGCCTATAATAGCAATAGGGGACTTTAACAATTCTGACATCAACTGGGAGAAAAGCTTTACACGTAGTTGGAGATCAAACTGATTCCTGATTAATCTACTAGAGAACTTTGTCTACGAAAAAGTAAAGAATGGAACTAGAGGATTGGTTGTACTGGACTTAATTCTCAGTAAAAGAAATGAAATGATAGAAGGGGTTGAAGTTATGGGAACTTTGGGAGAGAGTGACCATGTGATATTGGAATTCAACAAAATGCAGGCACAATAGAACAAAATCAAACTCATATCTTAAGCTTTAAGAGAGTAGATTTCCACAAACTTAGTGAGAGCTTGGGCAGGATTCCATGAATGGAAATATTTAAGGGGAAAGCAACTCAAGAGGCTTGGGAAACTCTGAAAAATGAGATTATAAAACCCCAGTCTAGCACAATACCACTGAAAAAAAATGATCTCAGAAGAAACCATCATGGTTACATAACAAACTCTCTGATAAACTAAAAAAAAAAGACAGGTATAAAAAGGAAAAAGAGACACCTGTAATTAAGACAGAATATCAGCATATAGTTCAAATCTACAAAGATGAAGTCAGAAAAGCTAAGGCTCAGAATGAATTAGATTTGCCCCAATTATCAAAAATATTTTTTTTAAAAAAAGTTTCTTTCAATGTAAAAAACAAGAAAAAAACTCAGAGAAATGATTAGTCCAATAATGGGAGAAGATGGCAAAGAGTGACAGGTAGCAGGGAGAAAAAAGAACTGCTTAATTTATTCTTCGCAGGGAGAATGGATATGTTCTTGATCTCCTGTCTGCACTCATACCTACTTCTCCTGCCTCAGTACACCCTGAAACATCGGCACAAGCAAACTGCTTCATGGGCTGGATCTTATCCACACATTTCTTTGGGACACTTAATAACAGCCAAGTGCATCCTCCTGAACTGTTTTGAAAAAGGACATAAAAATGATTGAATTAGCCACAGCATACATGTGTACCAGTGGTGAGTTTCAAAAATTGTTCGAACCTACTCTGTGGGTGTGGCCTCCTTTGTGGGAGTGGCTTGCTGCCCATGTGACCGGATGGGAGTGGGGTTAGAGCATTGTACTGATTGGTCAAATTGTATTTCAATAAATGGAAGCTGAAATTACTTCAAATACTAAAATAACCTGTCAGGAGTAGCATTGTCTATTTGGTAAAAGATCACCTGGGAAACTTATTTGTACTCATTTTGTTCATTTCGATCTTTGGATGAAGAGGCATTTGACTAGTCAATAAATTGCTTTCAATTTTTAAGTCATGATTAAACTGGGCACAAGTTTGGACTTACATTCTCTTCCACCCTTCCACCATCTGCGATTCTGTGATTTTTGTTAAACCATACTTTTTTCATGTTCTTTCATATAACATGCTATATACAATCAGTATAACATACGGTAGAAAATGTTTCATCCATTATGCAGGATTTTCCCCCCCAATTTTTCATCCGAAATGTTCATCCCGTTCTGTTGAAAATGGCTCACCTGCAGGCAATTGCCTATTTTCCAGGTTATAACCTCTGGTTGCACATCTAAGTGAATCTCAACAAAAGTTTAATGAAATATTTTTGCCTTTGAATTTTGAACCTTGAATATTAGCAAGATAGCACACCTCTGTTAACTTCAAACAGCTTCTTTAGGAAAACAGAATATAATTCTGGGAGTTCTGAATTAGAATTATCTCTTTATGAAATGGAATGAATAAGTAGTGAACCTGAAGATACCGCAATGCACCTAGTGAAAAATAGTTTTTAATATATCACACACAGTTCTTTTGAAACCCAAGTTAGTATATGAATGATTTTTTAGTATCTCCTACTTTGGGAAGGATGTTTTTCAATATAAATAATATAACACAAGAGCCTATTGTCTTTAAATATTTACACTAATGGCATATATTAACTAATATATAACATTATTTAAACTAATTTGTTGTGGGTTAATACTTTTGTCCTCTATATTTCAATATAGGGTACATTCCAAATGAAAATTTTCTTGAAGATCTGCATTGCTGATTGCAGCTGAATGATAGAGCTTGCATGAAGCAGTCAGTTGGTTGGCCTCACAGCCTTAAGCAAGTCACTCTTTCATCTTTAGCCCTTACATCTCATTATCACTATCTTCTCGTGGATATATCAATGATAGTTATCTGCAGTTTTAATTTAGTTGAGGAGCTAAGTTGCAAATTGAATTATATTTGTAGATGCTTGGAACTGTACCTGAATTTTGGGCCTGCCATTTGCAATCTGATTCTGTGCCTTGACTGATTACAGAATATGACATTGTGACGGCATATGAAGTAGACCAAAATGGAGATTATATAACCCATGCAATTGCACACCACGAGAGAAGGAAGCGATCAACTTCAGAGAGCTCAACTGAGTCATTACATCTCCATCTCCAAGGATTTGGCCATGACTTCCAACTTGATCTTAAGGCCTCCAATTTTCTTGTGGCACCTGGATTTACAGTACAAACTCTGGGCAAGGGGGGAACCAAGACAGTACAGACATTCCCATCTGAAGACTTTTGTTTTTATCAAGGCGTTTTGCGATCGCACAAAAACTCAACTGTAGCACTTTCAACCTGTGGAGGCTTGGTAAGTAGAGAGTGTGACAATTGCTACAATTTAAGTTATGTGGAAGTCAAATCGGAAAGAAAATGTTCTATATAGGTAAGATATTTGCGAGCATTTCAGTAGCAAATCATGCAGATAATCATTTGTGATAAATTGAGAACTCTGCTGTCTTGTGTCTGCATCTGACTGGACAAAGAAGGATTTGGATTGTGAAATGGAATAGAGTAATATTGAATAGATCTTCATTTACCAAACATAGTAATGAATCCTCTGTGAAACTCTGCATTTTAGAGTTGGAAACAAGGCTGCATCCACTTAGATAAGTTTATCACATCATCCCACCCAAAACGTTTTTTTTTAAAAGCAAGAATTGAAATTGAAAATTAGCCCTGCTTTAAAAAGTCATATTACAAGCCTTCATATAGGTAGGGTTTTTTAATATCCTTGCCCACCCTAGCAGGTGGACTGTTTGATGCCCTCCTGTAAGCAAGTTGGCTCATTTCCATTTTATCTATGTTTAGACAATAATCAGATTTGTTCATTCCTTGCTTTTACTGACAGTGTGAGAACTAGCTCACAACAGCTCTCTCTTCCTGTGAAGAATGATAACCATGCCAATACATTGGGGGCAGGAAGGTTTGATTAGGTATCATACCATACTAGGAAGTAGAAGAAGGGAACATATTGAATTTGTTGCTCAGTGATGACTCAGATCAGAGCAGTGACGTGCGGTGAGGTTTATGGCTGGTGAGGCAGTCCTCTCCCCTGACACCCCACTGACTAAAGCACTTTCTTTCACCCGCCTGAGCTCGCGGCAGCCCGCCTGAGCTCGCGGTAGAGCTCAGGCGGGCTGCCGGGAGCTCAGGCGGGCGAAAGAAAGTGCTTTAGTCAGTGGGATGTCACAGGAGAGGAGAGAATGCCTGAGCATTGCATTTATTAAAGAAAAAAGGAAAAAAGGCAATTTGAAGGAAAAGAGGGAGCGTGGGGTGGGGGTGGGGGGCATCGGAAATGGAAAGGAGGAAGAGTGAGCGCGACGCTGCAGCTTTAAACAGAATGATAGAGTTGAAGCCTCTAAAAAATGCGCCCTCTACTATGAGGCAGGAGAACTGCGTGCCTCAACTACCTTGGGATTTTTTAGGCTTTTAACCCTCGCTAAACTCTGCTCGAGCGCCTAAAAAGCCAGACTAGATGAGGCATGCAGTTCTCCTACCTCATAGTAGAGGGCGCTTTTTAGAGGCTTTTTTAAACAGGCAGTCATTCACGGTGTGGCAGCAGCTAGCTAGCCTAATCTCAGCACTCGCCTTTTCCCATATACATTTTTTTCCTTTTCATGATTGACATTGGTGAGGCTGTGGATCTCCTGCCTCTCCTGACTCCACGTCACTGGATCAGAGCATACTTTGTGTATCAGACCATCATTCATTCATTCATTCATTCATTCATTCATTCATTCATTCATTCATTCATTCATTCATTCACCTTATGTGGGAAGGAGAACAAAGATCTTGGAGTCTGAAAGAAACACTCAGTTTTATCAGTCATTGAGCCGAGGTGGCGCAGTGGTTAAATGCAGCACTGCAGGCTACTTCAGCTGACTGCAGTTCTGCAGTTCGGCTGTTCAAATCTCACCGGCTTAGGGTTGACTCAGCCTTCCATCCTTCCGAGGTGGGTAAAATGAGGACCCGGATTGTTGTTGGGGGCAATATGCTGACTCTGTAAACCGCTTAGAGAGGGCTGAAAAACCTATGAAGCGGTATATAAGTCTAACTGCTATTGCTATTGCTATTCCATCTTATTGTTACCATCCTGAGCCCTTTTGTGTTTCTAGCCATCTGATCTGATTTGTTTTATGGAAATCACAAGTGAGTTAAGTTCCTATTCCAGCTTTACTAGGGAACCACGAATTTCAGATAATTTCTCATAAAAGATATTTGACCACCCAGAAAACTTATAAATAAACAGAAATGTTCTGTAAACAGTCTAGCTTTCATAATTTCTGATTTAGGGTTATTAACTCCCACTGAGACCAGTCCTGAAGATTTTATTCCTCCAATTAAAGTGTGCATGTGACATACTTGCAATTGAGCTATGCATATACACCCTTACACTTGCCAGAATCCATGCTCCCAAAAAAGACAGGGCCAGTACAAAATATTAAATTACTATGAATTGTACTAATCACTGTCAGTTAAGATTAATTGCTTGTAAAATATAGCATTCCATTTATAAAATTAATTTAGCCCCATTTTCATATCTACAACCATTCATTCACAGGAAAGCTATCCTCTCAACCACAAGTATAAATATTCTCAGAGGGACTGTAGAATTAGAGTTCAGGAAAGCAAACAAATCTACATATGCTTACTCTTTGTTAAGTTATATTGATTTCAGCGGCTCTTATTCTCATTTAAGAATGGAAAGGGTACTGCTATATTGGCTGCTAGTGAAAATTGGGGAAGAAATCAGGAGGTTTTTTGTTACAGTTTCCTATCCCCCACATCCCGTCCCAAAATAAGTAAGGTCAAAAGAGGCATTGTAGTGGGCTTTCCCAATGCTGGATTACGAGCAATCTAATTTTTAATTTTTCCAGTTCCCACTCTGTACCATGTGTTGAGTTAGAAGGGAATATCTCTAGCATAACCTGGGTCAAATATGGCCCACCATTTAGATTTGGTTACTCATAGCAATTACTTAGACAAAGTTCTATATTGACTAGTTAAGAGGCTCCTATACACCATGAATGCATAACTCCTTATTCTGCTTTTTTTTACTCATAGCATGTGATATATTCTATCTACAATACTGATTGAAAAACAATGCATTCTGGTGGAAGATTATGGCTGTATTCTTGATCCCAGTAGATTGATCCTAAATGGAGCTAATTCTTGAAGTTTCTTTAAGGCAATTTCCATCACAGGAAATTGAGTATCTTAGATACAGATTAACAGAGTTGGAAGGGACCTTGAAGGTCATCTACTCCAACCCTCCGCCCAAGAAGACCCTACACCATTTTTGACAAATGGCAGTCCAGTCTCTTGAAAGCTTCCAGTGACAAAGCTCTTACAACTTCTGAAGGCAAGCTCTTCTATTAGTTGATTGCTCTCACTGTTGGAAAAACTTATCCTTATTTCCAGGTTGAATCTCTCCTTGATCAGTTTCCATCCATTATTCCCTTCCTGGCCTTCAAGTGCTTTGGAAAATAGCTTGACCCCTTCCTCTTTCTGGCAGCCCCTCAAATATTGGAACACTGCTATCATGTCTCCCCTGGTCCTTCTCTTCACTAGACTAGCCATGCCCAGTTACTGCAACCATTCATCTTGTTTTAGCCTTCAGTCCAGTCCCCTAATCATTTTGGTTGTGCTTCACTGCACTTTTTTCTAGAGTGTCAACATCTTTTTTTAGAGTGTGATGACCAAAATTGGATGCAGTATTCTGGGTGTGTGCATTTTCATTATTTGATGACCAGAGACATCCAAGAACCAAAACTGTGGTTATAACTATGCAATTTAAGGCCTTCATATATTGCCTGGCACTTTTTAACATGACATGAATATAAAAAGGGGATTATGTTTCTGAAGATGCAATCACGACCACCATCCTGTCATGTAGACGATGACTAGAGCACCAAACAAATATGATGTAATTTCACAGGCTCAGTAAATAGTGCATCCTAGTGGGGACACAGCTGATACATTTGATGAGCGAGTAATGAAAAATTAATTGGATGATACAATGTTTTGAATATTGTGTTCATATTTTATTCGATACTTTGATATATGGTTATTGAAGATGTTGGCTAAAGTATTCATGCACATCAATTTTTCGGTTCCACCACAAAACTGCGCTCGACTAAACCGCGCCTGACTAAACCGCGTCGCTGATGTCATCAACAGGGCGACAACAGCGCGGAGACAGAAGCACGCTGTAAACCCTAAACCTAAAATTAACCCCTAAACCTAAACCTAACCCCCCTAAGCCTAATCCTAACCCTAAACCTAACCCTAAACCTAACCCTAAACCTAACCCTTAACCTAACCCTAAACCTAATCCTAATCCTAATCCTAACCCTTAACCTAACCCTAACCCTAACCCTAACCCTTAATCTAACCCTAACCCTAACCCTTAACCTAACCCTAAAGCTAACCCTAAAGCTAACCCTAAACCTAACCCTTACCTTAAGTTGAATTGGCTTGCTTTCAAAGCACTATTTAAAGCGCCCTTCTTTCTCCGTGCTGGCTTTTGTCGCCCTGTTGATGACGTCAGCGATGCGGTTTAATCGGGCGTGGCTTAGTCGAGCGCGGTTTTGATGGGTCATGCAATTTTTCACTCTATGGGCCAGCATTGTGCTTTTAGTAAGCTTCTGTTAGTGTGTTTTCAACCTAATTGAAATTAATTGAAATTCTCCATTTCATAAAAATAATATTCTCATTCTTCTGCGGAGATGGGAAATTTCAGAAAAAATATGTGAGTGGGGAAAATTATTATAATATAATAATTATATTATGATAATTATGAATTCATTTTAAAACCAAAAATGTTGTCCCCTTTCAGTCTCCTCACACTGCATGTGTTTCCTGTAATTCTGGTGGAAAATATCATATCAAATTGACCCCATGGCAGCCAAGGAAAGAAGTTGTTGCTCTGAAAGTTACTTCTATTTTAAGTTTAAAAGTTTTTTTTAAAAAAAAAAACATTAAACTTTTCTTCTTTGCTAAGTCATCTTACTTTTAGAATGTCCAAGGAATGGCATTATGGAATGGGCAGTGCAAAAACCATAGATGAGAAGTGATTCTGAAATTATCCACATTATGTAAAAAAAAAACCTAACCCTTGATATTAATACATGTCATTTTTCAGTGTATTTATGAACTGCAGTAAGCATCTGCATATTAATATTAAAAACTTGTGAAGTGGATTTAATGTTCTATAGGGAGATGACTTCACTTAATTACAGATATATTTTGTCATGAGATAACATGATGTCTCTTTGTTAGAATGCCAGGATTATGCTATTTATTTTTACCAAAATCCCACCCATAGGTTCCACCCAGGAAAGAAAGTCTAATTTATATTCAGAAATGCTTAACTTTTAGCTTATTATTTATTGAAACATAAATGTTCAAGGTGATTAGGGACTTTTTCTACTTTCAAAGTATTAAAAAAATGATGCGTAATAAAGGGGGAATCAATTAATCAGCCACCCCTCCATACTCTTGAAGATTTGTTTAACAAGTTTTTCCTCTTTGGTGACTATAAAATAGCAAAATAATTTCGTGCTCCCAGGATTTATATTCTCAGTTTGACTACTTATGCATCTCAAGTTGTATTAATCACAAAACTAACACTAGGAACTGACTTATACATGTTTAGCTGTACATGTTTCATAGCTCAGTAAATGAGTGTCTTCATTTGGGATAGAAAAAAAAAATCTGCCTGGGAATCTGTGATGAGACATCCTCATAATGCAGTAAGCAGTATTTTAGTAGTAATAAGGATTTTGTAGCATATCAAAAATTTAGGCAGTGGAGTAAATCTTTTACAACCATATTTGGAAAAAATCGTCATTAAACAGTGTGGTCATTAAGTGGGACATCATATGACCTCACAGCAGTGGTGGGTTTCAAAAATTGTTCGAACCTACTCTGTGGGTGTGGCCTCCTTTGTGGGAGTGGCTTGCTGCCCATGTGACCAGATGGGAGTGGCTTGCCGCCCATGTGACCGGATATGAAGATGCCAACGACACTTGTCAGAACCACCTTAAATTACCTCACACACAGCACTGGCATGCATAAGAATATTATGTAAACTTGTTTTTTAAAAGGCATCTTTGGTTTGCATTAAAACAACTTCAACACACACAATGTTTTCATTGTGCCACAAATGCAGTAGTCATCCTTACCTTTCACAGAGGCACTGAGTTTTATAAATATGAGCATGATAGTGTAGAATAATCATATCCAAGGACCAGTGGTGGGTTTCAAAAAAATTTGGAACCTCTTCTGTAGGTGTGGCCTGCTTTCCGGATCCACTGGTGGAACCTCTTCTAACCAGTTTGGTAGATTTGACGAACCGGTTCTACCGAATAGGTGCGAACTGGTAGGAACCCACCTCTGGTCCAGGTAATCTTATTTTTCAGGTTAATTTACAATAGGTCTATTTGTACACCAATCACATCTTTTCATTATTACTTTTGTTAAAAGTGAATTCCTCAAATTTTGGACAAATATTTATGTATATGACATATAAGCCTAGAAATATCTGAGCTATCTTAATATCTTGTCACAAGAACTAATCCAGTACATCCTGAAATCAAATGGTCTTTGGTTCCATTTGAAACATATTTTGTCAATCTGGATTTTAGGTTCAATTCTCTTTTTCTCCCTAGTCATATTCTCCCTGAATATGGAACTGTCACTTAGGATTCCCACATCATCATCAGGTGTATATAATAATGCAGCATATTGAGGTCCATGGTGTTTTGTAAGTTGTTATGGCAACACAATAACAAGTAGGAGTCTTTCCTGATAAATGAAGCTTGAAAACTCCAAAAACTACTACAAGTTTGACCCAGAAGACAAAAGAACACTTGACCTTATTATTATGAAATATAAAGTATTAGTGGCCAGTGGTGCAAAAGACCTATTAGCTGATTCAGTCTTCCATTATCATATTTTCCTTTGATAGGATTTTAAAAGTGTCATTTGGAATTTCCTAATGACTAAATTTCTACACTTTCCCCACTGTTTAAATAGCCCTGTGCATTGCTTCATATTTAATTCCTTAAACAATCCTTTGCACCAGGGGCACAAGAAGAGTGTTTATCTGCTATATTTTAAAGTAATTGTATCTTTTCCCATATGGCAGTGCACAGCTGCTTTTAAGAATATAGACAGGTGGTACATTTGGGTCCCCACTCATTCTGGAAGGCCTCTTGGCAATCAAATCTCAATAGCTGCATAACCCCAACATTACAGAGGTGGATGCCTTTATAATATGAGAAATTATTGCCACTACAATTTTGGGGAAAAGATTAAATAACATTTTACAGTAAATCTTACCTGCTCCTGTACATTAAAGTGAGAATAGATCTGCCACCAAAATTATGTTGCTCTGCAGAGCTTGTTAATGTAAGTATGACCTACATGCCTGAAAATGATGTTCGATAGTGTTCCTTTTTCCTCACTATCAACAGGCATTGATATGGAATGAAGACAGAGAAAATTTATAATTCTGGAGAAAATGTTATAGTCAGTGTGTAACTGGTGAGTTCTACACAATGAGTTTTATCCTTAAACTGTTCTGATTGCAGGTTAAACCCAAGAAATACTACTCTGGAATGTTCTCAGATTTTTGTGACATTTGCTGAAATCAGGGCACTATAAAAACAGTTTGGTTTGCTTTGGTTTATTGGATTTATATGCCACCCTTCTCCCAAGGACTCAGAGCGGCGTACAACATTAAAAAAACACATATTACAAAAGTTTAAAAAAATTAGATAGAGTATCCAAAAAACAAACCCAATTAAGATTCACAATAACATTTTTAAAAATTCGATTAAAATTAACAATAATCAATCCTTTATTTTGTTTTGTTCAGGCCAGGCTGGCTTGCTGGAAAAGCCAACTTTTTAGGGTGCTTCGGAAGGATCGGAGGTTGGGGATTATACGAAGCTCCACGGGCAGCTCATTCCAGAGGGAAGGTGCTCCCACAGAGAAGGCTCTCCCCCTGGGGGTCGCTAGCCAACACTGTCTGGCCGACGGCACCCTGAGGAGGCCAACTCTGTGGGATCGCACTGGACGATGGGAGGCTACCGGTGGCAGTAGGTGGTCTCGCAGGTATCCTGGGCCTAACACACACGTGGGAGGCTACCGGTGGCAGTAGGTGGTCTCACAGATATCCTGGGCCCAACAGTCATGATTACACTTAACAGGCACTTATACTGCCTTTGCTTTAGTTTTTCTACAGACAGATTTATAAAAAACCATCATTGTGGTCTTTCCTGTATACACTATGGGGAAGTTTTCTCCTTCTCCTCTACCATTTCTGAAGCTGCATTTCAGTCCCTTTGCAATCTGGTGTTCAGTTGCATTGCAATCTGGAATATAATTGCTGGGAAGTAGTCGTGGGCCTTACCTGAGGATGGGGGTAGGGTTACCTTTCATCATCACCAAAGAACATCTTCATCAAAGAACAACTTCATCATTACTAAAGAACATCACCCAGCAACTTGCATTTTGGAACACTGTAAGAAGCTAAAAGCTTGAAAGTTGGAGGGGGGTGAAAGAAAGGGTGTATGGAGGGTTGAAGTGGTATATTGGGCTTGTATTTTGGGGAGTATTTTTGACAAGGATGGCTGTGGTTATTGTTCAATGTTATATGGCCCCGGTTATGCACAGTATATAAGTGACTGTATGAATTGAAAATGAAAATGAAAATAAAACATTTGAAGATCAAAAAGCTAAAAGCTTACAAGAACAAACTTGCCAAACTTTGCACAGCTAAGAATCAATGGGCAAACGTTTGATACATATACTGTAAATCCACTTGGGGGGTGGGAGGGGTTAGTTCTTCAGATAGAACATATTAGAGAGAGGCTAATATCACTTTAAAAATCATAGAAATCTCTCCCGGTATCTGAAAAAGGCTTTACCAATGTTCACAGGCAAGCCATGCCTTCAGCATGACTTGGAGAGAGATTTGTAAGTGTCCTGTTGAACAATGTTTCTATCCCTGTGGTGCCAGTCAAGTGGAATATATTATTCACTACATCCTCCACTCTCCTACTTACAATAAGATTAGGCACCAAATTATTCATGGTAGGTGACTGCTTTGTCCCTGATCTTCACTTATTCAAAGAAATGGCCCGATGAGAGCTTACACTTGTTTGGCATAAGCAAGACTTCCTGTCCCATGGAAACCTATAACTGCATTCAGGTGAATGCAGATAGACTTCTATCAGACCTTTATCTTCAAAGTGCAAAGATCAATGACTGAACTTGAAGTTTGGACTTAAGTGATGCTCCAGATACCTAACATACATTACTATGCACCTTGTTCAATCTAATCCTTGTACGGAGCTACTGAAACCTGTGTCGATATAAATTGTGGTTAGCACTGGAATAAAGATACTCGGTCCTTGTTACAAGTGACAAGATAGGGAGAAAAAGTAGCTTAGAGAGGAGGCGATATTCATCTCTAGTCTTTCTGCTTTGAAAATATTGGCTTGCATATAATCACCGTGAGATTTAGGGAAATTTTAAAAGGGGCAGCTGAAAGCCGAGCATGGGAAAAGAATTGAAGCAGTGGTGGGTTTCAAAAATTGTTCAAACCTACTCTGTGGGTGTGGTCTCCTTTGTGGGAGTGGCTTGCCAGCCATGTGACGGATGGGAGTGGCTTGCCACCCATGTGACCGGATGGGAGTGGCTTGCTGCCCATGTGACCGGATATGAAGATGCCGACGACACTTGTCAGAACCACCTTAAATTACCTCACACACAGCACTGGCATATATAAGAATATGATGTAAACTTGTTTTTTAAAAGGCATCTTTGGTTTGCGTTAAAACAACTTCAACACACGCAATGTTCTGATTGCACCACAAACGCAGTAGTCATCCTTACCTTTCACAGAGGCACTGAGTTTTATAAATATGAGCATGATAGTGTAGAATAATCATATCCAAGGACCAGTGGTGGGTTTCAAAAATTTTTGGAACCTCTTCTGTAAGTGTGGCCTGCTTTCCGGGTCCCCTGGTGGAACCTCTTCTAAACGGTTCAGTAGATTTGATGAACCGGTTCTACCGAATAGGTGTCAACTGGTAGGAACCCACCTCTGAATTGAAGGGACCTTTCTCTAGGATCATTAGCAGCCATTGCCCTTGTTCCTAACTGTTGTTCTCTTTTTCTAGTCAGGCTTGATCAGGACGCAGGAAGTGGATTACTTTTTGAAACCACTACCTCCAAATATTGCACTTAAACATAACATTTCTGTTCCTGGTGGTCACCGTTCCCATGTACTGTATAAGAGATCGACTGAACCTAAACTAGTAACGGATAATAATGAGGTAATTGGGACTGATGAGAGCCAGCAAGAGGCTCACAATTATGTCTTTCAAGATAGCCAAGCATCTCGCAATTCTGAGGGGCGTCAAAAGCAGCACTTTTGTGGAAGGCGTAAAAAATGTATGTAAAGATGTCTCTTCCTCTGTTTATTACTTAAATGTATTTTAAGACTGCCAATTTGACATTCGGTTCTGCTTTTTTCCAGCAAATAAATGTTTTCACACATAAGATGTGATCAAGAAATGATGTTCAATTGAACATTAGTTACTGCTTTGTATAATGTAATGTGTGAGGGGTTGCTTTAATGTAATTTCATATCAAATGTTCAAGCAAATTGACAACACAGTATTTGTAGCAGTGGTGGGTTTCAAAAAAATTTGGAACCTACTCTGTGAGTGTGGCCTCCTTTGTGGGAGTGGCTTGCCAGCCATGTGACCTGGTGGGAGTGGCTTGCCGGCCATGTGTTCTCTCTCTCTCTCTCTCTCTCTCTCTCTCTTCTTCCTTTTGTCTCTCTATCCCTTTTTTCTTTTTTTCTTTCATCTCTCTCTCGCTCTTTTTCTTTCTTTTTTTATTTATTTCTTCCTTTCTTTCTCTTTCTCTCTCTCCCTCTGTCAGTCTGTCTGTCTCTCTGTGTGTGGGGGGGGGCAGTGGTGGGTTTCAAAAAAATTTGGAACCTCTTCTGTAGGTGTGGTGTGCTTTCCGGGTCCACTGATGGAACCTCTTCTAACCGGTTCGGTAGATTTGACGAACCGGTTCTACCGAATAGGTGCGAACTGGTAGGAACCCACCTCTGGTTTGTAGTGTAAATGTATTATCCTGTTAGGTTTCACTGTTCAAAATTCTCTTTTCCAATGCTTTAACTCCTTAACTGGGAACAATCAATCAATGATGCGTTGTACTTAATGCTTTTTTCATTATTATTAGGGTGCTGAAATGTATGTTGGCTTTTGAATACATCTGCATATTTCCCCTTTTTTAATCTTAGGAGGAAATAACCTGATATGAAAGATGTTTTGGGTCCAAATCCCATCAGTCCCCAGCCAATGGGCAGAAGACATATTTTAAATCACCTAAAAAAATTCAGACTATCAAATTATACTCAATCTAAGCATCTTTGGACCAACCCAGACAAATGAAGAACTCTTAAGCTCATTGATTTAACAAGGGAAAATTAATGCACAATTTAAATCAATAATCCCCAGGTTACAAGCACTCCCTTAATGAATGTTTGAAGTTATGCAACAAGCACCCCCTAGTGTTTACAAACAAGTCCCAAAATTACGAATGTTGCAGCACCACAGCAATTGTTCGCCCTTACAAACAACTGCAGAGGCTCTGCAACTTTCGTCCTACACATTACAGGTCAAAATGGAGCTTCTGAGAGGCGGATCCACCCCTCAGAAGCTCGTTCGGTCCTCCGTGGGCTTCCCCTGGCACATTGCAGGCCAAAATGGAGCTTCCAAGGGGCGGAATTAAATACACAACAAACAGCATGTACTCAACAACAGTTGTAGCATCCCCAGGTCACGTGATTGTCAGTTGCAACCTTCCCAGCCAGCTTCCAACAAGCAAAGTCAATAGGGGAGACTGGATTTGCTTAATGACTGTATGATTCATTTAATAACTGCAGTAATTTTCTTAACAACCATGGATAAAAAGGTTGTAAAAAATTGGTATGACTTAAGAATTCTTAGCAATGAAAATTCAGGACCGAATTACGGTCATATGTTGAGGAGAACCTATAATAGGAGGGAGTATCATGTTAAAAATTGTAAGTTAGGGAAGCCTCAAACTTGGGAGTACACATAGATCTCCATATTATGACACTGGAAATTATAATATCCTTGACTTTTATTCTTGCTTATTTTCAGCTTGTTTGTTTGGTTTGATTTTGTCATTCACATGAACCTATATAACCGAGTGTTATTTGAACATCTTTTCTCTTGTTGTTGCAGATATGCCTCAGCCTCCAGGTGGAGACACCTACATCTTGCCAGATGAATATAAACCTCTGCTGAGAAACAAGCGGTCGCTTTTGAAAGCCCATAAGCCCAAAGAGTTCAATGTTGAGACTTTGGTGGTGGTTGACAAAAAGATGATGCAAAACCACGGCTATGAGAATATTACTACTTATGTTCTAACTGTACTTAATATGGTACGGATGTTCGTTTAAGTTGATTACTGAACATGTATACAGAATCCATATTATAATTGTCTGAGACTCCTCCAACGAGAATGTATCTCCCCTTGTTCCCCGACAAAACTTTCTTCTTCTTGGGTTACTGCAAACATTAGATTTCTGTTCTGACCCCCTCCTCCGTCCAGTAACGAAAGCCGAGACAAGCTTAATTAGAATGTCCTTTAATAGCAAGACCAGAATCTCGGTGGCTGAAAGCTGCTGGGCCACAAGAGATTTCTATGCTTCCTTAAATAGAGTCCAGCGTAACAGAGATGCAACAACATTCACGTCTTGGATATGAGTGACATTTAGCAAGTATGTTAACAAACCACATCTTTGCTTGAATACATAGCCCCACACCAGAGATTGCTTCTGTTTCGGACGAACCGGTAAAGGAATTCAGGCCTGCCACGCCCCCGAACCGGTTTCCCTCACTGCCACTGGGCTGCCACCATTTTGGTTTTTAGTGAGTCTGCATGCTGTAAATTGTTCTGCGCATGTGGGAAGAATAAGTTACATTGAATAGTGCGTGTGTGGGTGGCAAACAGATAGTAAAATTGGCAGCAACCCACTCCTGCCCCACACTGATGCCTCACCTGTTCCTCATTCATTCCTCAGTAGATTCTTGCAATGACTCTTCTTAAACCTCAGCTCCCCTCCTATTTTTCCCTTTAACAAAAGCAAGAAATGAGCATAGCCACTTCAAGCCGAGGTGGCGCAGTGGTTAGGGTGCAGCACTGCAGGCCACTTCAGCTGACTGCTAGTTCAGCAGTTCGGCGGTTCAAATCTCACCGGCTCAGAGTTGACTCAGCTTTCCATCCTTCCAAGGTGGGTAAAATGAGGACCCGGATTGTTGTTGGGGGCAATATGCTGACTCTGTAAACCGCTTAGAGAGGGCTGAAAGCCCTATGAAGCGGTATATAAGTCTAACTGCTATTGCTATTGCTAAACCATTGGAAATCTTCGAAGCAGAACCTGCAGGGTCATCTTGACCAAAAGAAGGTGTCATGTCTCTAGGACCTTCATAACATTCATGGGTAGAAATGGGTATCAGAAAAAAGGAGGAACTTAGGTTTTTCATCTGTAGCTATCATTCGGCTAGAAAGACACATCTTGTTTCCCATTGCTGACTTCAGTGCAAATGTGCTTCTCTGTATGCCTGTATGGGCAGGTGGATGGACACAAGCACATGCAGGCATATTCTCAAATATCTTTCAATGCAATTTAAATTGTAATTGTAATTTAATAAATTTATATGCCACCCAACCCCATAGGACTCCGGGCGGCTTACAAATACAACAGTAAAATAAAAAGTAGAATATCGGGAAAAACGAAAACAGATTTAAAAGCAACACACCATACCCTCAAACCTAGATGGGGCTGGACCTCATTCATGGGGTCAACAGCCCCAGACCTGCCGGAACAGCCAGGTTTTAGTGGCTTTTTGGAAGGCCGAGAGAGTGGGAAGGGTCCGGATCTCTGCGGGTAGATCGTTCCACAGGGCCGGAGCAGCTACAGAGAAGGCCCTCCCCCGAGGGGTCGCCAGCTGGCATTGTCCGGTCGACGGCACCCGGAGGAGGCCCAGCCTGTGAGATCTTATTGGCTGTTGGAAGGTGTGTGGCAGGAGGCGGTCTCGCAGATATCCAGGTCCCAAGCCATGTAGGGCTTTAAAGGTGATAACCAGCACCTTGAAGCGCGTCCGGAGACCGATAGGAAGCCAGTGCAGCTCGCGAAGGATAGGTGTAACATGGGTGTATCTAGGTATACCCGATGTCGCTCGCGCGGCTGTATTCTGGACCAACTGTAGTCTCCGAACACTCTTCATGGGCAGCCCCATGTAGAATGCCTAGAAACATAGAGATTATGTATGAATAATTACCATGAAATATGAACCTTTTTCACTGAAACAGCTGGGTAAAACTGTACAAATACACATGTTTAAGAAACAAATAACAGACAATATATACTATCACACACATACACACCTTGCATGACCTTTTCTTTTTATTTTTCTGTGCTATTTAAATAAAGACAAAAATAGGAGACTATGGATGAAAATCAAACCTTGCCCAAGTAGTTCTCAACTTACGGCCATAATTGAGCCCAAAATTTATGTTCTTAAATGAAACATTTGTTAAATGAGTTTCCCCCCCATTTTACAATCTTTTATGGTCTTTCTTGCCACGGTTGTTAAGTGAATCACTGCAGCTGTTAAGTTAGTAATGTGGTTGTTAAGTGAATCTGGCTTCCCCATTGACTTTGCTTGCCAAAAGTTTGCAAAAGATGATCACATGACCCCAGGACACTGCTACCGTCATAAATATGTACCAGTTGCCAATCCGGATTTTGATCATGTGGCCATGGGAATATAGTAACGGTCATAAGTGTGAAAAATGGTGGGTCGTAAGCCACTTTTTCCAGTGCCATTGTAACTTTCAATGATCAGAAAATGAATGGTTGTAAGTCGAGAACTACCTATATTTTCATCTTAGTTTACTGGTGGCCCTCATTTAACAAAGTCTAATTGCTCCATGGTTTCTTAAAAATATGTTTCAGGTTTCTGCTTTGTTCCGAGATGGAACAATTGGAGGTAATATCAACATTGCAGTTGTTGGCTTGATACTTTTGGAAGAAGAACAGGTAGAGTATATTCAATATTTTAAAGTTGAATAATTAATCCTGATTTTTAATCTTGCTCCTGGATTCAGTTCTTGACATCTCAGTGCAGAAGTGTCTTAGTAGCATTATGCGAATAAACCAATCTTTCCTTAGCTTGGTGCCTGCCAGATGTGTCGAATCACAATTTCTTGAAATGCATGCTGTAAGGCAGCTTCAGAGAAACTATCATTTATCATTGTAGTATTTGTACACTGTTGCAGTTATCTTTATGCAAATGTAAGTTTAAAGAGAATAAACATATGAAACAGGATGTTCAGGATTGAGCTTGTTGATTTAATGCCCCAATTATGTTGTGTAATTAATATCTATGTTTCAAACTACTCATTCTCAACATAAGAACTTGTCTTCTTTTTTTATAAATGTACATCCTGAATATTTGTTATTGAAACTTGGCCCTAGTTCTCAGAGAAGCTGCAAGCTCAATGCCTCATCATCTGTCCCAAATGAGGCTAAATGTAATCTTCTCAGATCAGAGGCAGAGTTTCAGGTATGGTATGGACATAACTTCTAACTGCTTGGCTACACTGCAGTGGTGGGTTTCAAAATTGTTTAGAATCTCTTCTGTAGGTGCGGCCTGCTTTGTGGGAGTGGCTTGCTGGCCATGTGACTGATTGGGAGTAACTTCCAGCCATGTGACTTGGTGGAAGTGGCTTGCCAGCCATATGACTGGGTGGGAGTGGCCAACTTGTAAAATGTGATGAAACTCACTTAACAATGCTCTTGCTTAGCAACCAAAATGTTGGCTCAGAAACTCTGGCATTTGAAGCACGCAAGTCTTAAAGCTGTCAAGTTACAAGACTCTTGCACCCCTAACCCTTTAGGAAAAAAAACCCAGGGGTGTTCAAACTTGACAGCTTTAAGACTTATGGACTTCAACTCCCAGAATTGCTCCTCTCGATCTTCATCTTGATCATGTGCGGATGGGCGGGGGGGAGGGAGCTGGAACCGGTTCTAAATGGCACTGTAGATTTGTGGAACCTCTTCTATAGAAGAGGTTAGAACTGGCAGGAACCCACCCCTGCTACACTGGATCATTCCTCTGAGCAATGGACAACTGCAAAGGAAGAGGACTGTAGCCTGGAACACCAGGCTTGTCACTTAAAAAACTATTTTTAAGTGCTTTCAGGGCAAAGGAGTTCCATTATGACAGACCAAATTAAGCTGCTTGGCTCTTCTCTCAAAGAAGTCTGGAATTATAAGCAAAATTGCTTAATGATGTTCAAAGGATCTGGGCCAGGCAACAGCATCACACGTTGGCTGCTTCACAGAAGTGTTTAGCCAGAATATTTTTAACCACAGGTCAACAAATAATTAGGGGCTGATTCACACCTCTGGCTAAACTACAATGTGTGATATTTGCACATCCAGTCAAGCCAAGAACAAACAAACCTCAGTATGGCTTTGTGTCTTGTATGAAGAGCCATTCTCTCAAGGGTTCACCCAGGTCAGATTCTATGTAGCCAAAGTTCAGAGAGAACTAGATCTCAGTCCAGTGAGGCCAGAGGTGAATAGGGCAGCCCATAGCAAAAAGAAGAGTTAATTTGTGCAAGCAATAACAGGCAAGCAAGGTATCAAGTGACCAAAGCTGCAGCTGAAATTCAGCATAGCTAGAGGGAAACAGAGAATGCCAGGGCATGGGTCAAGTTCCAAAGGGAGTGATAATTTGGAGAAAGGGCACGTGCATTTCACCAGGTAAGACGGTTTCTTTGAGAAGACAAAAAAATGCACATTTAGGTTGGAATATCGTGGAGTTGATAGAACCGTGTTATGATTTAGAATTGGTTGAATGGTTCAGACTGAGAGGCTTCTCTGGCAGAAACTCTGCATGATTCAAGACTTCTAGCTCAATTCCCTCATAGTTCCTCCTCATTTCAAGGACCTCTTTCATTCTCGGTTATGAGAGATTGCCACTTCTGGACTGGTTTTGAACCGGAATTGTTCCATAGTTGTCATGAATCATGATGAACCAGAGTAGCATCACAAGCATGAAAGAATTTCAAATTTATTGCAACCCTGAAGCTAGGTACATGAAGGAAAAATCTGCATATTAATGAGGAAATAATAGGTTTATGTCTACCACTCAAGGATCATTAGAGCCGAGGTGGCGCAGTGATTAGGGTGTAGTACTACAGGCCACTTCAGCTGACTGTTATCTGCAGTTCAGCGGTTCTAATCTCACTGGCTCAAGGTTGACTCAGCCTTCCATCCTTCCGAGGTGGGTAAAATGAGGACCCAGACTGTGGGGGCGATATGCTGACTCTGTAAACCACTTAGAGAGGGCTGAAAGCCCTATGAAGCAGTATATAAGTCTAACTGCTATTGCTATTGCTATTGCTATCATAGCCCCATGTATGCATAGCCCCTTCAGGAGATGTGTTTTATAGTAAAAGAAAAGCCAGATCTTTTTATCTTCTTCCATTGGCTTTAATGAATATTTTTATTCTGAGTTCATTTCTGGAGTATCCAATGAAATACTTGAAGGCACTTAAACATGTTAGTTTGAGGTATCATCCTTTCTTTCTTAAGCCATGAAATAAAAACTCCAGATTATCATCTCTCCAGTTGTTACAACTATGTTGATGGTATATTTTCTACTTTCCCATCAATTATTTCCCTCCTTCCTTCCTTTTTTTTTAAAGCTTTTGAATTGATTCCAAACTCCTGTGCAGTAGAAAACTCTACTAGCAATGTAATGCTTCATTTTATGTGCTGAGCGATCAGGGCTCCTAACGTGACAGCTTAATTACACTGAATGTTTAGATTTTCATGCTTGGACTATGTCCAACCTGAAAGAGTAGGAAGAATAATCTTTTGATCTTACACCTGTGACATAATTTTCCTTTATATCTCTGGCTTGGAAGTGCTACGCCTCTAAATCCTTTGCTTGCTATTCTTTTGCTTTTGACACTACCCATAACCATATATGTGTGTTATTGATCATATAAACAGAGCAAAAGGAGATAAAACAATTAGCTAGCAAGTGGGGGGAAAGTTACAGTTCAAAACTAACTTATATTTTACAGTTTACAGTTTAGCTTTGAATTAATTAATCACTTGGAATCGTACATAAGAAAATGCCTTTGGCATATCTTTCCCATTGTTTTCCCCTAATTTTTGTCCCTACGCGTTATTCTAAGAGAAAGTAATACTATTAGACAGACATAATATGATAATCTCTTCAGAGATTTTTCTATCTCCCTCGCTGTAAAGACATTAAAGATTTTTCTGACATTCTTTGTTAAAGTGAGGCGTGTTTTCTGGATTAATTTATTATTCAGTGTCCATGCTTAAGTCTAATGTTCAGAAACCATACATTTTGGACTTGATGCTTTGGTAGTTGACACATTTGGGAAGCAACTGATTTTGCTGTATAAATTACATTATGCAAATATTGTGGACAAGATCCAGCAGTAGCTATGGCCAACTTTTAGGAACTGATAGCGACTGAAATAGACATATATCATCATGTTCCACAAAAACTTATTTCAAAGGCTTGAATGGCTACAAAAATATCAATCATGTCAATCTATCTTATTGGAATTCTAGCCTTTAAAGTTAACTGTTCATAAAGTCTTTTCTTTATTACAACTTATTCATAAGTGCAGACATTAACCCCATTTATGCAATAATGCTTACCAAGATATTTGAACAAAATTCCTAGATAAAACCAAGTTTACTTCACCTCTTCTCCAATTGCCAGTCATCTTGCTTCAGTATTAGAGAAGAAGATGAAAATGGCTTCATATATCCTCTCTGTGTTCAACACTCTTCTCTCCTGATCACAAATATTTTAGGTATTTAGATACACAGAACAGCAGCAAAGATAAAAGAGAAGAGATAATATTAAACCTAGTATGTTTTTCTTCCAGAGTTTTTTGAGTCAAACTTGAATGGCGTTAATTACCATAGTGAGCCATCACACAAGCATAGAAGAATTAGCACCAACCTTTCTAGCAGTCCTAATCTCAACATTTCTATGCCACCCAGCCATATCCAGGATACTGAGATACTCCATTTTTCAGAATATGGTCCCTTCTCCACTACTATAAAAATTATAGGTGACTGTTGTGACTCAGCAGATGTCTGCTGTGAGTCTTTTTGGGATACAAGATTCATTATGCAGCTGGGGCTTGTGAGAGGCAGGTTTGGAGATAAAAGGACGGATGCTGCCACGCCCTAGTTGCAGGAGTCAACATACGTTCCTTCGTGCGTGCCTTGGTTTGTACAACATTGTTTGATCATCAGTCGTGGTTTATGTAAGATTCACTTGGATAAGTGCTCTGTATGTCTGTAACCCTGATTCATAGAGACTTTGGAAGAAGTGTTTTGCTTTCGTTTTCTTCAAATTGAGTTGCCGTAAGAAAGATTTGTTTTCATTACGTTATCTGGTCAAAGACTTGTATTTATGTTATTTTTGGGCTCGAAGCCAGCTTGAACTGTGAACTGATAAAGAAAAGTTCCTTTTAAGTTTAATTGTCTGCCGTTTGTTAAGAGCTGTGAAGGGGGAACAGAACAGGTGACTAATAGAAATTCCTTATTGATTAAAAATGTATTACTTAGATTTTCAAGGACAAGGCAAATAATACATTGCAATCCAGGTAAATTGTACATATCACAAACCTCACTATGCATGTACAATTAACTAATGAAGAATTAGAATCTGTTGGAGGCTGGTAATTCCAAGGAGGAAATTATGACATTGGAAAGTAAAAAAAAAAAAAATTGGAGGAAGTTTCTAGAAAATATCTGAAAAAGGTGAAATGTTTTTTTAAAAATTAGGGAGAATGAAGATTTGCCACTAATCTTGTAAACATAATAAATTTCATATCTCTTGTAATCATACTTTTCACAATCTTTATTTGCACTGGGTGACACAAAGGCCCAGTGGTTAATACTCTGGTCTTGTTGGCTGGAAAGTTGACAACCCAGGTTTGAGACCCAAGAGTTGTGCAATGGAGTGAGCGCTCGTCTTTGCCTAGCTCCTGCCCACCTACCAGTTTGGAAGCATGCAAAAGCGAGTAGCTAAATAGGTACCACTTCGATGGAGAGGAAACTGCACTTCGTGTCATTTTGACCCCATGACCACAGAAACGTCTTCGGTCAGCACTGGCTCAACGGCCTTGAAAAGGAGATGATTGGAACCCCCTAGAGTCAGCAATAATCAGTGGAGTAAAATCTGCAAGGATTCCTTTCCTTTTCCCGTTCCATTCCTTATTAGCACTACATCATTTGGTGAAGGAAATAACAGAGATTTAAAAACAGCACTCTATACTTTTGTTTCTCTATTTCTAGTGGGAAACACTGTTGCTAACTTGCAATTTCAGAAAGAGAAAACGACAAATTATTTTGTGTTCCGAGGTGCCATTTCGACCCACTGGCTATGCCACAAAAGAGAGTTAATGAATCAGTTGAAGAGAGTTTGTGCAATCATAATCAATGCTCATTATTTACTGATCACTTGGCAGGATGCAAACCAGGTGTCTACCAACCAGGCCTACCAATCTAGGTACATCCAAGCCAAATATTTTTGCTAGGCAAGTCTGAAGGCTTGATAAATATATTGGTTTTCCAGTCCTAGAGAGAACTCCTGTATGAAGGTTCTGATGGATTACCTGGTCTTGGCTGGTGAGTTGCATTAGGCAATACAAACCCTTTCTAATGAGTTTATATTAACAATGGGTCTTTGAAGTTCCTCAAAATGTCAAGTTGATTTTGCAAAGTAGACCAAAACATCCATTTATTTTGTCTAAGCCGCTTTCGTAGAAGGAAAAATATTGGTGTTCTGTTGTTTCTCAAATCTTTGCCCCAAAGTGCTGGTCTGTTTTTATTCAGTTACAAACTGCATTTTTTAAAAACATCCCTGCTCATTTTTACTTTCCAATTTTTTTAAAAAAAAACTGAGCGGAGGTGTTCCTTTGTTTGATTTGTCTGCAGCCAGGCCTTGTGATTAATCACCATGCTGACCATACCCTGAGTAGCTTTTGTCAGTGGCAGTCTGGGCTGATGGGAAAGGATGGTAGCCGCCACGACCATGCGATTTTACTAACTGGCTTTGACATCTGTTCCTGGAAAAATGAGCCTTGTGATACTTTAGGTAAGTTTTTGCATGTACTGGGCCACAAATGCACCAAGGAGCCTTTGGCAAGACTGATATCTTCAAATGCAGGGTTTAAGGGTTTAAGGGTTTATTTAGTTTGTATGCCGCCCTATTCCCGAGAGACTCAGGGAGTGAAGGGGAGGGGGGGTAAAAAATAAAAAATAAAAAGACAAACAATTTAAAAATACAGCAACATTCGTACCTCGGATGGGGCTGGAAGATTCAACAGCCCCAGGCCTGCCAGAACAGCCAGGTCTTAATAGCTTTGCGGAAAGCCGGAAGGGTGGTAAGGGTCCGGATCTCGACGGGGAGATCGTTCCAGAGGGCCAGAGCAGCCACAGAGAAGGCCCTCCCCCCGGGGAGTTGCCAGCCGACATTGGCCGGCAGATGGAATTCAGAGGGGATCTAGTCTCTGGGATCTGATCGGTCTTTGGGAGGTAATTGGCAGGAGGCGGTCTCTCAAGTACCCAGGTCCGATACCATGTAGGGCTTTATAAGTAACGACTAGCACCTAGAAGCGTGTCCGGAGACCAATGGGCAGCCAGTGCAGCTCGCGGAGGATAGGTGTGACGTGGGTGTACTGAGGTGCACCCACAATCGCTCGCGTGGCTGCATTCTGGACAAGCTGAAATCTTCGAACACTCTTCAAGGGCAGCCCCATGTAGAGTGCATTACAGTAATCCAGTCTTGAGGTCACGAGGGCGTGAGTGACTATCCGAAGGGCCTCCTGGTCCAAGTAGGGTCGCAATTGGTACACCAGGCGAACCTGGGCAAAGGCCCCCCTGGTCACAGCCGACAAATGGTGTTCTAAAGTCAGCTGCGGGTCCAGGAGGACTCCCAAATTGCGAACCCTCTCTGAGGGGCGTATAATGCAGGTACTGAATACTTGCTTAGATGATGAGAAAAGCAACATTCCCATTATTTAAAATATCCAGTGATTGCAGATCCAGACAGAGACTTAATAATATCAAGTACATAGAGATTTGTCCATGTTCTCCTCGTAATGCTACTTGGAGTAGGAAACTAGGAGTAGAAAAGTTCACCAATCTTATTAATGAATGAGAATATTTTATGCCAGCATCTTTCTTTATGCATTCATGGGACTTGTAATGCATCTCACTGAAGCTTCTAGGGCAGTGTTTCTCAACCTTGGCAACTTGAAGATGTCTGGACTTCAACTTCTAGAATTCTCCAGCCAGCGGATGCTGGCTGGGGAATTCTGTGAGTTGAAGTCCGGACATCTTCAAGTTGCCAAGGTTGAGAAACACTGTTCTAGGGATTACAGGAAATAAATATTTGACTCAAGCACAACAGCTATATGCTATCAATTTCTACTACTTTTTTGTAATTAAAAAAGGGAGACATCTCTTCCTATCTTATTTTGATTGTCTAATCCCATTTTTTTTCCCCGGAACGCATGCTGTTTATCTTCTTTTTTCACTTAAACACTCCAGGATTTGCACCAATAAGTGGCATGTGCAGTAAATACCGCAGCTGCACTATTAATGAAGATACTGGGCTTGGACTGGCTTTTACTATTGCCCATGAATCTGGACATAAGTAAGTTTGCCAACCTGTTTTTGGAAGAGGAAAAGAATTTTAAAATTAAAATCTTTCCTGCCAAAAGAATGACCAATAGATTATTCTTTTAGATATCCAAACATGCTGTGTGATTTCCATTAAGTAGGGTTACTGCCAGTGGTGGGATTCAAATAATTTAACAACCGGTTCTCTGTCCTAATGACCATCTGGGTAGGTGGGGCTCGGTGGTCATGTGACTGGGTGGGCGTGGCCAACTCAAGGTCACTCAGGTCGATGGGCGCTTCGCCTTAGCTGTTACAATGTAATAAGGGTTAACCGGAGAGGCAGTTTCTGTAAGCAGGTCAATAAAGATTAGGCTAGAAACAATACTAGAATGTTTCCTTCCTGCCTTCCTTACTGGATTAGCTCTGTAAAGTGGAAAAAAACAAAAGGAGATTTCTTCCAACAACCGGTTCTCTGAACTACTTAGAAAGTTACCAACCGGTTCTCCTGAATAGGTGCAAACTGGCTGAATCCCACCACTGGTTACTGCTTACATTTTAATCACAGTTTGATATTTAAGTATAAAAGGAAACATATTGGAACTGCAGTGACATCTGTTATAAACACCTCAGTAACATATCATAAAATTTTATACTGAAATATATATATCAGCTGGGTTCTGCCCAGCTTTACTGCTAGTTCACTTGTGCACTACGTGCGCATGCACATTTCAATAAAAATTGTTCAGAACTAATAATCTAGATGGCAGCGGCAGCAGTGGTGATAAGGGAACCAGTTCAGTGGCATGGCAGGCTGTCATACCACTACTGGTTCGGCCAAACTGAGCCAAATTGGTAGCAGCCCACCACTATATGTATGTATGTATGTATGTATGTATGTATGTGTATATATATATATATATATATATATATATATATATATATATGTGTGTGTGTGTGTGTGTGTGTGTGTGTGTGTGTGTTTATTTGTGCTGATAAATAAATAAAGGGAGACTAGTATAGATCTATTTCAAGCTATTTAGCTCTCATCAGCTAGCCATACCCTTACTGGGATTTGAACCTGGGCTATATGGCATACTAGGCACACTAGGCAGAGATCTTAGCCATTAGGCCACAGGCTCTTATCCGTTATCATATATATATATATATATATATATATATATATATATATATATATATATATATATATATATATATATATATATATATATATATATATATATATACACATACATACATACACACACACACACACACACACACATACATACACACACACACACACACATATACATACAGACATACAGACATATATATATATATGTATGTATGTATGTATGTATGAATATATAGTTGTTATACTTTATCAATATGTAAAAAACCCATCTCTTACACCCACAGATTTATTGTAGAACAAAGAAAAAAAACCTATGATAATTTGTAGTTGTATCTACAATTCATGTGCCACTGTATTTGTGCTAATATAAAGAAAATGTTTAAAGCCATAATCTGGCCTGTTAATGTAATTTACAATCACCAGCAGTGGTCATCCCCACTGAATACACTACTGGATATCAGTTTTTAGGATCCAGGGCATATTATTAAACAAATTAGGCCAGGCCAGTTTAATGCAGGTTATAGTTATATAGGGGCAAATAAATCAATTTGCTTTTATCAGTCTGCTTGTCTACCTAAATTCTTTTCTGCCTAAAATTATTTATAGCCTGTAAAAAATACAAACATTGATAAGCATATGTGAAGCTATGTAGTCTACGCTCTATGTTTATGCTGAATAAAATTATTTACATAGAATGTTTAAAGGGCCCCTTGAAATGTGTTGGAAAATCATTGTCTTTCAGAAGTATAACCAGATTAAGATTGTGTACAATACTGAAAACAGGAGCTGGGATTCCTCTTCTGCTGAATTTAAATGCTGGCATTATGAGACAGTGTTTGTAAAGGTATAAAGTTAACATTTTGCCTCTTACAGCTTTGGCATGGTCCATGATGGAGAAGGAAATATTTGCAAAAAATCTGAAGGTAATATTATGTCACCCACACTAGCAGGACACAATGGAGTCTTCTCCTGGTCAGCTTGTAGTCGTCAATATCTCTACACATTTCTAAGGTACATGTGAGTGATTTCAGTGAGGAAAAAACATAAGCTCTGAGAAAGTTGCTTTTGTCCAGTGGTGGGTTTCAAAAATTGTTTGAACCTACTCTGTGGGTGTGGCCTCCTTTGTGGGAGTGGCTTGCTGCCCATGTGACCGGATGGGAGTGGCTTGACGCCCATGTGACTGGATATGAAGATGCCGACGACACTTGTCAGAACCACCTTAAATTACCTCACACACAGCACTGGCATGTATAAGAATATGATGTAAACTTGTTTTTTAAAAGGCATCTTTGGTTTGCGTTAAAACAACTTCAACACACACAATGTTCTGATTGCACCACAAACGCAGTAGTCATCCTTACCTTTCACAGAGGCACTGAGTTTTATAAATATGAGCATGATAGTGTAGAATAATCATATCTAAGGACCAGTGGTGGGTTTCAAAAATTTTTGGAACCTCTTCTGTAGGTGTGGCCTGCTTTCCGGGTCCACTGGTGGAACCTCTTCTAACCGGTTCGGTAGATTTGACGAACCGGTTCTACCGAATCAGTGCGAACTGGTAGGAACCCACCTCTGCTTTTGTCCCTTAAAATGGGAAAGTTTCATTACAGAAACCTGTAGGTACCGATATACATGCAGTAAGATCTGGTGAGTTTCAGACTCAGAGTTTCAGATTACACATGGTGATAAATCTAGTATGATCTATATGGTTCATAAAATAGCTGTTGATAGATTTCATTTCCTCTGTTTATTTTTTGGGAGAAAAGAACATATTGCAGGAATTTGCTTAATGCATTCAAGGAACATATGAAGGAGGAGACTGCATGCCTCCAATCTTTCCTGGGAACTCTCCAAATGAGTTGAAATACAAGTGTAAACGTCCTCAGCCACCCAACGCGGGACTTTAGTCCCTGCAGATGGAGAAGACCCATGTACATAAGACTCATGTCTTACTGTACATATTTTAGCACCATGTTAATGGCAGCTGTGAGTGTGAGTTTTATAATAATTGCAAAACAACTAAGAAGTCTAAATCGAAGTTCTAGCTTCTCTTTTTCCTCTTTGGAAAATTCCATCATTGATCTGAGTCATTTAGCAGAAAAACCATACATGTGCCTCATGATGCCAAGCTTGGCTGCCTCATATTCCTGCTTCCGTCCATTTAATGGACATATGTAGAAAGCAGAAGAAATGTCCTTTAAGGACAAGAGAAAGGCAATGGTTAGATAAAAGGGTCTTGAGCTTGAACCAAGAAGGTAACATGAGTAGTTTTCACAAGATAAAAGATTAAAGGGGAAAGCACACTCAGACTTGCAAGATTCTCTTACTGTAGCTTTACAGTAAAATTAGTTCTGATCCAAATGTCATTGGTTTCCTGGACTAGTCTATCTTGGAAAGCTGATATCATGTTATACAGAATTTCTATGAGGTCTGTGATCTAAAACTGTCCTCTTTCAGAAATGAATAGCTATTACAAAGGTCATTTTTCAATCTGAATTCGATATAACCAAAGATGTCTTGTTTGAATTTCTTTAGCTCTCCTCAATCCTTGTGCCTTGCTGATCAACCGAAGCCTGTGCAGGAATACAAGTATCCAGAGAAGCTTCCAGGCGAGCTTTATGATGCAACTATTCAGTGCAAATGGCAGTTTGGAGAAAAAGCTAAGCTATGCATGATGGACTTTAAAAAGGTTTTAAAATATTTCATTTAATCTAGTTTTAATCTAGATTAAATTTAATAAATTATTTAATCTAGGGGCCCTAGATTAAAGTATGTGTATTATTAAATCTTCTTCCTCATTTTATTCCCACGGGAAAGTGTGAGATGTATTAGTTTGAAAATAGTGAATCTCCTAATTCTCATGAACCTAGATTAAAATTCCACCTACATTAAAATTCTACCTAGATTAAAATTAATAAACTGATCTTAATTTAAATAACTTCATATATATATATCTCCCTTTATTTATTTATCAGCACAAATACAACAAATGTAACAAAGGCAACAGTAAAAATATTGGGTTTCTGTCATGATGGACTCTTGTGATGAGCCGATAGACAGATAATGGAAGCAGTTAGCTTCCTCCCATAATTCGGGCATACCAGGGCTTGTGACATACATACATACATACATACATACATACATACATACATACATACATACATACAGGTCTCTAGTTGTTCGGGCTTTCTCCCACGTAGAATTGGAGATGTCTTGGCGACGTTTCGACGAAGTCTCATTCGTCATCTTCAGGCTGCTTCAGGCTACTTCAGGCTTGGTGTTTCCAGGAGTAGTGTGAGATCTCAGCTGTTTCTTCCTTTTAACTGCCAGAGGGGGTTTGAACTGATTGGATGGGGGCTTGGCTGTGATAGCTTTGTGGATAGAAATCAGTGGTGGGTTTCAAAAATTGTTTGAACCTACTCTATGGGTGTGGCCTCTTTTGTTGGAGTGGCTTGCTGCCCATGTGACTGGATGGGAGTGGCTTGCCGGCCATGTGACCGGATATGAAGACACCAACGACACTTGTCAGAACCACCTTAAATTACCTCACACACAGCACTGGCCAGCATAAGAATATGATGTAAACTTGTTTTTTAAAAGGCACCTTTGTTTTGCGTTAAAACAACTTCAACACACGCAATGTTCTGATTGCACCACAAACGCAGTAGTCATCCTTACCTTTCACAGAGGCACTGAGTTTTATAAATATGAGCATGATAGTGTAGAATAATCATATCCAAGGACCAGTGGTGGGTTTCAAAAAATTTTGGAACCTCTTCTGTAAGTGTGGCCTGCTTTCCAGGTCCACTGGTGGGACCTCTTCTAACCGGTTCGGTAGATTTGACGAACCGGTTCTACCGAATAGGTGCGAACTGGTAGGAACCCACCTCTGATAGAAATCCAGAAAAGAATCTCTTGGTTTGATCTGAAACATTTGTATTGATCCCATATACAGTATTTGGATAGAAAACTCAGTTACAGGTAATTCTCACTTTACAACCACAATTGAGCCCCAAATTAATGTAGCTAAGCAAGACAATTGTTAAATGAGTTTTGCCCCATTTTATGACCTTTCTTGCCATCATTAATAAGTGAACACTGCAGTTGTTAAGTTACTAACATGGTTATTAAATGAATCTGGCTTCCCCATTGACTTTGCTTGTCAGATCACATGGCCCTGGGACATTATAACTGCCTTAAATATGAGTTAGTTGCCAAGCATCTACATTTTGTCCACGACAGTGGTCGGTTACAGGCGGTACACCCTGGTACAGGCCCTGGTACAGGCCACCGTTCCAATACTGTACTCCAGAGGGCCCCGCCCGCCGCCCGCCTTCCTTACCTATCTTTAAACTCTTCAGCGCTTCCGCGCATGCACACAGTGCATACAGTGTCTGCGCAATGTTCCACCGAGCAGCTGGAGCATCGCGGAAGCTTGCAGAGGTGTCGCTAGAGGGTAAGATGCATGCGCGTGCTGCGTGCATTCATGTGGAGGACACCGGGCCCCTTTGCAACTGTACCGATTGCAACGGAATTCAGAACCCACCACTGGTCCACGTGATCATGGAGATGCTTCAATGGTCATAAGTGAGAAAAGCAGCCATCAGTCACTTTTTCCAGTGCTGTTGTAACTTCAAATGGTTGCCAAATGAATTGTTATAATTCAAGGACCACCTGTATTTGAGTAACATTTCTCATCATTCCATGGAATTCCATGGATGTTATACATGCAGAAGTTCTGTCATTGTCATTGCTGCCCCTCCATATAGTTCTTGTCTTGTTCTAAGATAGGCAAAAACCCCAACTCTGTATGTAGATGTTGTATGATATGTAGCTACTAAGAGCACCATTTTGCTCTCCTTCTATAAGCTATTTTTTTGTTCTAACTATGGATATATTTGGAAATAAATCATTCTTAATGCAGTACTTCCCTTGTTGCTATTTTCCCATTCAGGATATCTGTAAAGCATTGTGGTGCCATCGAGTTGGCAGAAAATGTGAAACCAAATTTATGCCAGCTGCAGAAGGTTCAATCTGTGGTTATGATATGGTAGGAAAATATTTGATAGATGTTATTTACATAAATGGGCATACAAGTGGGGGGTATGAAGAAAGTGAGTTGAAATGGAAAATAAAATGTATTGCATCACTATTTGAACTGAACTGAACTGAATTGAATTGAATACTTTATCTTTGCCAAGAGTACTTAGATATGCAGACATTCAGTATCTGTTAATCACTTTTAGTACATCTGAATCATTTGCATTTAGATATGTGTTTGCTCCTTTCCTTACTGAGAGTTTTTTTCATATTATCCTAGGCATAATAAGTATTCTTTTGATTATTTAATATACTGAAGAGTCAGACTTGCATCCTCTTTCCTCAGTGATGCCAGTATTAAAAAGTTAAGAAGCTGGTCAGGCTTCCCCACAGCTGATAGAAACTTTGGTCATCCCCAAAGGATAGACTAGGTTGTGTGACCCGTCAAATGCGTGCCCGACAAAAGCGCGCCGACAAAACCGCTGTGAGAAAACCGTGAGGTCGAAAGCGCTCCCACAAAAGAGCGCCAACAAATCCGTGCCCACAAAAGCGCGATTAGGGTTAAGGTAAGAGTTAGGGTTAGGGTTAGGGTTAGGGTTATTACGTTGTTATTACGTTGTTATTACGTTGTTATTACGTTGTTATTACGTTGTTATTACGTTGTTTTTGCGTTGTTTTTGCGTTGTTTTTGCGTTGTTTTTGCGTTGTTTCTTGATGGCGAGCTTTCGTCGGCCTGCATTTGTCGGTACGCTTCTGTGGGCGCGATTTCGTCCTCGCGGTTTTCTTGCCACGGTTTTGTCGGTGCACTTTTGTTGGGTGCCCATTTGTCGGTGAACCCTAGGTTGTATGGGAAATCATTTTATTAGAATCACTGCACCCTTGGGATCAGGTTATAGTCCTGAGTGTCCTCATGTGATCTTGGAAGTCACATAGGAAGAAAGTTTAAATATCCTCTTAACTCCATAAGCTCTAGTTGGCTTCCTGACATTTTTGGTGATGTACCTGTACCAGGAAAGACACATCTATGAATGTCATATCGCTGATTAATCCTAGACCTTGTGGGAACAAAGAATAGTTTTTGAAAGAGAAACTGCATGAGAAGAAGTCTGGAATAATCAAGTAATCAAGTTTTTGGTTTTATTTAAACCTCTGATATTCTGCTCGATCCATGAGCTGTTCACCCAGAAATGTAAATGGATTTCCATGCTGATTGCAAGGATGGGCAGATTAGATTAGATTAGATTTAATGAATTTATAGGCCGCCCAATCCCGAAGGACTCCGGGCGGCTTACAACAAATACATTTAAAAATAGAAAAGTTAAAACAAAGAAACATAGATTTAAAAAAACCACATCATACACCCAGTCTAATCGGGGCTGGAACTCAGTCTTGAGGTCAACAGCCCGGGGCCTGCCGGAATAGCCAGGTTTTAATAGCCTTTTGGAAGGCCATGAGAGTGGGTAGGGTCCGGATCTCTGGGGGCAGTTCATTCCATAGGGTCGGAGCGGCTACAGAGAAGGCCCTCCCCCGGGTGGTTGCCAGCCGACATTGTCTGGCTGACGGCACCCGGAGAAGGCCCACCCTGTGCGATCTTATCGGTCATTGGGAAGTATGTGGCAGAAGACGGTCTCGCAGATATCCGGGTCCTAGGCCATTAGGGCTTTAAAGGTAATGACCAGCACCTTGAATTGTGCTCGGAGACCAATAGGGAGCCAGTGCAGCTCGCGGAGGATAGGTATAATGTGGGTGTACCTTGGTACACTCAATATCGCTCGCGCGGCTGCATTCTGGACTAGTTGTAGTCTCCGAACACTTTTCAGGGGCAGCCCCATGTAGAGCGCATTACAGTAGTCAAGCCTTGAGGTGACGAGGGTGTGAGTGACCGTGTGAAGTGCCTCCCGATCCAAATAGGGCCGCAACTGGTGCACCAGGCGAACCTGGGATGGTGAAGCTTCATAGGGTTTTATAGGTCAGTCCTGCAGTGAAAATGTAATGCTGGTGAAAAAGCTTTAATCTCTCTGTATAAGATCTATATGTGAAAGCAGAAATTGGTCACACTTTTTTTATTTTATGTTGGACTCGTTTTCTTTACTTCCTTGCTATGTCCTGCTTCTGCTCTCCTCTTTCTTCTACCTTGTTTTTCCTCTATTCTCACATTTGTTTAAGAAAAATGTCTTCAGATCACTGAAGATTTTTTTATATATATTGTTTATTCAAGAGGGCTAGGTCACAATAATATCAGTGAGAAGCTTTGTCTTTTTCTTCCATTTAACAATTCTTTCCCTCCCTTTAATCCATTCAGGATTAGTAGTTGGTCTTCTCCCCATAAATACCTTTTCCTCTCTCTACAGGCACATTTTGTCTTCTTTTGGCACCATTACAGATCTCTCTGAAGTTATTTAGCCATTAATTCACTCTACCTTTCTCAAACCTTCTCTGTAGCTGCTCCGGCCCTGTGGAACGATCTATCCCCAGAGATCCGGACCCTTCCCACTCTCTCGGCCTTCCGAAAGGCCACAAAAACCTGGCTATTCTGGCAGGCCTGGGGCTGTTGACTTCACGAACGAGGTCCAGCCCCACCTAGATTGAGTGTATGGTGCATTGCTTTTTAATCTGTTTCTTTCTTTCCTTATTTTTTAACTTTTTATCTTTTTAGTCCTGTATTTTGTAAGCTGCCCGGAGTCCTTCGGGATTGGGCGGCATATAAATTTATTAAATTTACAATTTACCTATCTGCATCTAATTTTGTACCCACAAATTCCATATCTTCCTTCTCTTGCTTTAGCAAGAGGGACCTCTTTGCAATACTATCTCTCAGCTTTTTCTTCCTCTTGCTTGTCTGTCTTCCTTCTGTGTGTCTCAAATGGCTTCTTCTAATCCTAGTTAAATGTAGCAGCATTCTCCCAGTAGTTCTCAGTAATTTAGCATTAAATCTCAGATGTAAGTAGTTCAACCCAGATTTGATCCAGATAAGTGAGGGGAATTGGCAGAGACTTGGGGAAGTCTTGCACCTGTAATTTATTCCAGAAGACATTTCTGTTTACACGTGTGGAAGCATTCATCCTAATACTGGGAAGCTGATTTGTACCAAGATTACAGCAGAGAACAGAAATTAGAAACTCTTTCCCCTCATGGCATTACAAAATCATTGCAGAATTATTATTTATATGAATTAAATAATATTGAGTGAGCCTCAAACACAGGCAGAATCATGCTGTATAACTGCAACAAGCTGCAAACGCCTCTCTCAACACACAAATGAAAAAAAAATTGTGAGGTGTAAACATTATTACAAATAGTGGGATATGAGCTTTTTTTGCCCTTCAGATGTTGCTGGACACAAATTACCCATTATCTGCAACCAGCATGGTTAATGAGCAGCAGTGGTGCAAGTGTAGTTCATTATCACACGAAGAGTAACAGGTTGCCTATCTCAAAGCAGCCAATCATATTCATTACGATTATTTTTAGCTTCAGTTCTTAGAAGAAGAAATATCATATCAGGCTCTTTTTCCAAACAAAACTATTGAGTCATTTGACTCCAGACAAGATTTCAAGGATATATCATAAACAAGGCGCATGTCAAGTTGAATGCAGACAGACTCCGTTTAAACTTTCACATCAAAGCCAGTGTGTACTTTTAGGTTAAATGGGGTGTAATCCTGACTGACAGTCCCAAGAGAAGTGCTGTGTGTGAGTGTGTGTGTTTGTCCAAGAATAACAGACAGGAACAATCAATTTCAAACAAATGACTTCATTTATAAATCAGATAGCACACACAATTTCTTTGCTTTCTTTACTATGTGCACATTTACTATTTTTAACATGTCACTTGCCATAAATCATTCTCATAAATATAAGGGGATACAAGGGGATCTAGAACAATAACATAAAATCTGACAAGATGACTGTAGATAGTCTCTTTGAAATATAAGATTCTAAACACAGTCCCCTGGTCCAAATGGGGGAGAAATGCCATGAATCTAATATGTCTAATATGGCTGCTGTATTCACCTAAATGCACACCCAAGTACAGAAATTGCCTCTCAGAACTATAGTCTTTTCAGAAGGCATCCTTTTGAATATGCAACAAAACAAAGATTGAACATAACAAATAGCACCTATTCAGGTATGCGTCATATTCAAATTCAATCTGATACCCGTGCAAAATCCTGCTTCTCTGCATGGTTTATTATCTTTATTCAGGTTCAGAAATATTCCCAACAATGATTAAATAAAAATAAATAAATAAATGCAGAATATATTAAATGACTTATTTTTGTGAATGAAAAGTGTCTTTTCCAGTGGGGTGAATAAAATAGACTCACGGTCTACAACAGTGGTGGGTTTCAAAAATTGTTCGAACCTACTCTGTGGGTGTGGCCTCCTTTGTGGGAGTGGCTTGCTGCCCATGTGACCAGATGGGAGTGGCTTGCCGCCCATGTGACCGGGTATGAAGATGCCGACGACACTTGTCAGAACCACCTTGAATTATCTCACACACAGCACTGGCATGCATAAGAATATGATGTAAACTTGTTTTTTAAAAGGCATCTTTGGTTTGCGTTAAAACAACTTCAACACACGCAATGTTCTGATTGCACCACAAACGCAGTAGTCATCCTTACCTTTCACAGAGGCACTGAGTTTTATATATATGAGCATGATAGTGTAGAATAATCATATCCAAGGACCAGTGGTGGGTTTCAAAAAATTTTGGAATCTCTTCTGTTGATGTTGCCTGCTTTCCAGGTTCACAGGTGGAACCTCTTCTAACCGGTTCGGTAGATTTGACGAACCGGTTCTACCGAATAGGTGCGGACTGGTAGGAACCCACCTCTGGTCTACAACCAGTTCCTTCTGTGGTTCAATTATCTCACATGTATACATTGCCTGTTGCCTAAACATATAGTATAAGATGCGTGTTGAAGGTATCCACTTTGTCTGATGCATGGAAAAATCTCAGACTTGTACTGTGAAGATTATGGGATAGAACTTGAGATATGGAGCTGCTACAGACCTAAGTGCTTGACAGCCAGCTTCAAACAGTCAAATGAAACTCACTTTCAGCAAATAAACCATTAATTTAATACTTTACCTTCTAAAACTATCAAGATGTACAACACAAAAAGCGTACTCGTCCATATTCACTCTCTCCTTTTGTAACTTTTAAGGGAGAGCCTTTTTTTTGCATTTCACATATAAACTGATTCATTTGAAGGATAAAAGGCAGAATGCATTCAGTCTACATTCACTGTATATCTGGAAATAAAAGATTCTTATTCTTTCAGTGCCTAGGAATTATTATTACAAGCAATGGATGAAGATAGGAACATATTGGTTGGCCCAAATCTGATTGAGGCAGTTATATCAATATAATTTGTCACTGTCAATGTGGGTTATATGTCAAGAAACAGAACATTCAGCAATTATTATTATATAGAAATGTTTCCATAATGTATATATTTTATGTTCCAAATGTACATATTTTTGCAACTATACACAATTTTATATACACTATATACACTATTCCTAAGGGTATGCTCTTTTCCATATACAGACAGTTTTTTGACGAGTTCTGCGCTTCCACGCATGCGCAGGACGCATACAGCGCCTGTGCGATCCTCCAGGAGCAGCGGGAGCATCGCCCAGACACTAGTACGCATGCGTGCACTGCACGTGTGCACGAGGATGCCGCCGGCCCCGTTCCAACCGAACCGGTTGGAACGGGGCGAGAAACCCACCCCTGGCATGCAGTCAAAAGTTTGATTGGGCTTAGTATCTGGGGAGATCTTATTTTTGGAGAAACAGGGTAACAAAATTAATAAATAATAAAGTAAAATAAATAAATAAGCCTTTTTCATGTCCTGCCACAAATGCATGAAGAGGAGAAAAGTGGTAGGACTTTCATTCTACTCTACTTTTGTCTTCCACAGGCCTTCAGGCCTGTTTGTGGACAACTAGGAAGAGACTGGCACAAGTTGCTCTAAAGCTTTCAGCTCCTGCCTCCCCCTAAAAATGCCTAGTTGAGAAGCCATTTTGAAATGTTATTCCAGAAGCAATTTCCAAAAGTAAAATGATGCCTGAAAATTAACAAAACAATTATGTAAAATATGTCCTCTAACTGACTGAGGGCTTTGTTCTGCTTAGCAAACCGACTAAGAATAAAGCCGTTTCCCCCTTTGCAAACCTGTATGAAAACTACTTCATAGCAAGAAGTGAATAATCTGTATTAGAAACAGGTTTAGAAACTGGTGTCTTTTTAATAATTGCATGGACAGATGACTTTTTCATATGTCAAGTATTTTTGTATATAGTTGCAATGGAAGTTATGAGAAACTATTATTTTTTGAAAGGAAAATTCTGTGTTTCCCCTTCCTACTACTCCATCATGGCATCAAGCATATGAAAGGGCATTAAAGGCCATTGAAACAATGTGCGTTAGGACTTCCAGGAGACTTATGGTGTTTCACAACAATGGCTGGACTTCTGTAAACCATCCAAATGTAATTTATTTGGTTCCTGACTTCTCTAATAATAAGTACATTGTTATTTATTCCCACTAATTGTAGACAGAAGGAGCAGTGTAGAAATTTGTCTTTGATAGACAGGCTTATGGAAAAATAAAATTATATTTGATTTGGCTTGTTGCAGATTTATTATTAAGATCACTGCTGGATTTAGGCAAAACTTGGACTTAAGTCAAGTAGAGAGCCTTATATTGTGATAGGCAAAGGAATAGAACTGATACTCTATTCATTAAAATTAGTCATGCATCTCGCCTCTTAATACCCTCAAATTGTTTTACAACAGTTGTATGCCTTCAAATAAAGAGTGTTTACACTGCATATGTTAATGCTTCACCCTCAGGGGGAAGTGGAGAGTTTTATTTAACATCCTCTGCCAAATTCTTTATATATATATATTCAGTCACTGAAATTGAATCAGTAATACATTTCCTTTTGAATTGCTACATATTCTTGGTGATCATAGTTAATATCCCCTCTAACTGTATTATCTCCATAAACTAATTTAGTTCTTACTAAATTTATCAGTACTTCAAAATGTGTAAAAAAATTGTCAAATTTTGTACTATAGTAATTGCTGGGATCCAAGCAAAATGAAGTCATTATATGCTTAATGTTTAGTTTTTGCTATGAACTATGGTTGTTTTTAATGTTAGATATTTAATATTGGAGAGTTTTGCTTACAATTATACACAGATAACATTAACTATTGAAATGCTATAAAATCAGCCTAGATTAGATTGCAGGCTTTCCAAATAAGATAGTTTTATTTTTAAGACCCTTGTTCTTTGAAAAGTCCACCTCATTGTAGAAATCCAAGGAGTGGAGGAAAGGTGTGTGAAAATAATTGCATCCCATCTGTATGTTTATTAGAGATGTGGAATTACCCTATTTGTATGCTGATTGTAGCTTAAAAATAAACTCTTCTTTAAATTAATCTTAACTCCTGATTTCAGGAACAGTGTTCATTAATATTCTTGGTAACCATCTGGAAGTTATTTGCCAATCTGGTTTTACCGCTGACAAAATTCACCAGACCCAACTTTGCCTGGCTTCTGAACTCAAATAAAGTTGGATGGTTGCTTCTGTCTGATGATTATCAATTGGGTAGTAAGCTGAGTTTGTTGTAGCTCCTTTACATAGATGTATTACATAGCCAAAATTACTTAATGCAATTTAAGTTGGGCGATCTCAAAAACTTCCAAAATCTACAATTACTCCTGAATGTAGTAACTAGTCTGCTTATAGCTGGTGTGGTATTATTCCATGATTGTTGAATGTCGGAGGCTCCCATTTTGTTAACGAGATAATGCAAAGTACAGCCATGCCCTATATTATTTGAATTCGTAATCTATTAGTAATTGCTTACTCTCACACAAACAAACTTGTTGTACGTTATAGTGGTGCCGAGGTGGCCAATGTGTGAAATATGGTGATGAAGGACCAAAGCCAATCCACGGACATTGGTCTGAGTGGTCCAGCTGGTCATCCTGTTCTAGAACCTGTGGAGGAGGTATATCTCATCGAGAACGAAACTGTTCTAATCCAAGGTGACTGAGTGTTTCCTTGTTTCAGGTCTAAGCACTTTGAGATGCAATCTAAGTTGTTAAAGCTAATCGTAACTATTTATGGTATGAACAACTGTTTTAAAAGTAGCTCAGAATTTCGACAAAATGCTGGACTTCCCAAAAAAATGCCCTGGTTCTATTTCTTTGTTGAAGTAATAGTTTATTCATCTGGCCATGGATCCTCTTCTGCGGAAGAGTGTGTTTTACTTGAAGGTTTTGTAAAGGCAGAACCTTTAATATGAAGTAATCCTATTTTGTTCAAATATAAAAAGCAGAAGGGAATTTGAGGGACTTGAAGCTAATATCTGAGAAGGTGGCTAAGCAGGCATACAAATCATGGCTGCACAGGGTTACAAATTTATTGTTAGTGCTTGATTCTAAATTCTTGTCTTGAAAATCCACTCAAATGCATCCCTGTTATATCTCCCTATAATTTTAAATATACGTTTCTGTCCTTAGTTAAGTGCCCAGCACTGTCCATTGCTCTGCACTATGCATTGTTACTTGTGAACGAGAATTAGATTCAGAGGTGCAAGTAGAAAAAAGAGGCACTCATCCACATTCAGAATTAAGATGCTAAGAGATGAAGAAATGAACAGTCTTTAAATGGCAGAGGAGGTTCCATGAACAGTTGCTTAAAAGCTGCATTTCTGTTTGCATTCGCAAGGGAAGGATTCTGAGCAGTGGTGGGTTTCCATTTCTTTTACTACTGGCTTGCTCGTCTGCACGTGCAACACTTATTTACATGTGTAGAAGCATCCAGGTGGATGGGCAGAGCCTCCTGCTGCCACCACTTCGCAACCCACCTCTGATTCTGATCCATCATAGCATTTTATGCTATGCATCATTAAAAAATATGACCCAGCCATATTGCTTTTATTTATTTAAGCATTCCTCACATAGAAATGCTCTGCCACCTCAGTCTCCTTTCTCCACCTTCTCAGATCAGATTAGCCAGTTCTGAAATGTATGTATGTATGTATGTATGTATGTATGTATGTATGTATTGAAGTTGGCAGGGTTTTGACTGTCTGACTGTAATAATCAGAGGTGAGTTGCTCCGGGTTAGGCCCAGATCAGGCAAACTGGTAGAAGCGGCTGTGGGAGGCTCCGCCCACTTGCCCTGGTTCTTCTGCGCAGACGCAGGAGTGTCACAGGAGCAAGCACAGAACTGGTAGTAAAAAAATTGGCAACCCACCACTGGTTATAAGTGAATGGAAAGGATACTTTCTCAACATCTTTTGACCAGTTTCACCACATTGATAATGCTAAGGACACAACTGACAATAGGGAGGAGAAAATCCTTGCACTTTAGTTGAAAGTGGTACACTTAGGATATAATACACAATCCACTTTACTAAGCTTCTCATTTGGCTTTCCTTGGCCCAAGGAGCAATAGTTGAAGAATATTTAGCACCTTCTGCTCCACATCATGATACGTACTTAACTGGAGACTATACATAGTCTTAATTTCAAAATTAATGTTTCTGGGCTTTTCAAGTTTCCAAAATAGCATTACATATTTCAGGGAAAGGGCAGCGAGCATAGTAAAGCTAGCTGGAGTGGAAATAGATGAGTTACTGTCACAAGGAATACAATTTTGCATGTCATTTTTCCTTGAATTGTATGGCTCTCCATTTCATAGAAAAAGAATTAATTCAGGATGGAAAGAGACATTTTCGATGTAGTGTAACATCAACATCACCTCTCAATCTTTTTTTTTTTTAAATTGTATTCTAGTCCTTCTCAGAGGTTTTCTGGCAAGGAAAAATGACCGTAGCAAGTATTCTGTCATTGCACCACTTGAAGGTGTTAATTTCCCAACTGTCAGCACCCTGTGGATTGGGTGACAAATTAGGGGGAAATCATTTTGGCCTATTTCTAGATTAAGCATGCTCATATGGAAAGCAGTGAGCAGAATGTGGGTAAATGGGGAACAGTCCTGTGTCTCATACTGAACCTTGCAGCTTTTACGCGGACAGCAACTACTTTGTAAAACTGGTTTTTTTTTCATCATAATTAAATGCATATTAGGCTGATGGAATAAGAACATTTCAGTCACAAGCTTCTGTATGAATCTCTCATGTATGTTCTATGGTTTGTTGGGTGATTTAAATTTATGTTATTAATTAATAAGTGATTTGACGTAGTTTTTTCCATTAATGTTGCAGACCTTCGCATCGAGGGAAATTCTGTGAAGGTTCCTCTCGGATGTTGAAGCTTTGCAACATTCAGAAGTGTCCCCTAAACAGCATTAGCTTCAGAGCTGCTCAGTGTGCCGAATTCAACAGCAAGAAGTTCAGAGGATGGCACTACAAGTGGAAACCGTACACTCAAGTAGAAGGTGAATTTCAAATATGTTTGAAAGTGCCAGAAGAATGAAATTGCACATGTGGTAGGACCAGCCCCACCCCTCACCTCAAGAAAACAGAGCAGCTGCATTCAGCCACAGGCCTTCAGATTATACACATGTCTGTTTTAAATTGTGAAACGGTCCCTTTTTCAAATGTAATTGTTAAACATCAAAAGAAATGTCTTCTATAAAGGTAGCCTTTAATACGAGACATTCTATTTAGAGAGTGTTTGGGATGACTTGGAATGCACTACCACAAGGAAAAGCATAGAAGGAAGATAATCTAGGGATGTTAAAGTTGTTGCCTTCTACGAATCTCAATAAGGGAAAAATAGGTGCATTTGAACATGTGTTCTCTCTCTCTCTCTCTCCCTCCCTCTCTCTCTCTCTCTTTCTCTCTCTCTCTCTCTCTCTCCCTTTCCCTCCCTCCCTCCCTCCCTCTCCTCCCTCTTCTCCCTTCCTCCTGCTTTATTTATTTAATAAAAGAGAATAAAATGAAAAAGAATAGAATAACCTATGAGGAAAAGAAAAAGAATAAAAGAAAGCAACACAACACCACAAGCTTTATTAATGTATATATAAGAAACCTATGTTTTAATTCTTCCCCCAAAAGAACATGGTATGAATTTGCATAATTTTCTTGGTTAATGCCATTGTAATGGTTTGCCCTTTTCCCAATAGCTTTAAAATTACAAATGCATTTTAAAATCAACACTTCAATGTACCCTTATTTGAATGTATTTATTTAAATATTCCATTTAAATAGCACTGAAAGCAGGATAAAAGCACTTATTCATTCATTTAGGATGAATGAATTCAGAGTAATGTAAGCACTTCTTTAGCCGACTTATTTCATTTGGAGAATATGCATGAGGTGAAATCTCTCATCTTTTAAGTTAATAAAGGCTCAGCTTTTAATTCCATTGGGCCTTTGATTTATACGTTTCCCTTCTTCTGTTTGGAGTTATGTTGATTTTTTAAAAATCACAATTGTAAATGATCAATAAAGTAGAAAGATACAATTTCAGTTACCGGGTTTACAATTTCTAATAAATGAAAAGACTTGTGAAAATTGCCCCGTTGGATCCCTTGCGGTCTTTAGGTGACTTTAGGTTTATTCATGTTTTACTTCCAGCTCTAGTGAAGGCTAAAAGAAGTCTTCTTCTTCTCTTTCCATTTCAGAACAATATTTGTGCAAACTATATTGTATTGCGGAAGGCTTTGATTTCTTCTTTTCCTTATCAAACAAAGTAAAAGATGGGACACCCTGTTCGGAGGATAGCCGCAATGTTTGTATTGATGGTATTTGTGAGGTAATGATGAACTCAGGTACTTTTCCTCACTGATAATACGCATTTCATATCTCTAATTAGTATTTACAGAGCCATTTTGGTGTAGTGGTTTAGGCACCAGAGTAGAAACTGGGAAACTGAAAGTTTTAGTCCTGCCTTTAGGCTTAAAGCAGATCTTTGGCCAATCATTTTATCTCAGCCCAAAATGTCCGGCCCAAAGTCTCTCTCTGGTTCTAAAAATAACACTGATGATGATGTTATGTGTTATGTCCTCGTAGTTATGACCGCGAGGCATCAGCTGGAGCCAGGCAGTCTCCTATTGGTCAAGACACACCCGAGTTCAGGCGGGAGAATGTCTGACCGCTGATTGGCTGCCTGTTTGACAGCTGTCGTATAAATAGCTTTCAAACGGGTGCTGTTCTGTTCTCTTGTTTCTAGCTGATGTTAATAAATGCAAGAATTGGTTTGCATATATTGCCTCAGTATTATTTCCCTCATGCAAATACATAACATTATCCATTTAGTTACGTCCGGTGGTGGTATTTAGCCGGTTTGGGCCAGTTCAAGTGAACTGGTTGTAAAATTGCCAGCTGCCCCCCGCTTCCTGCCCCCACCCCTTTCCAGGAGTCCCCACGTGCCCTGTTTTGGCTCCCCAGGTAAACATTTAGGAAAGAGCTAAGCTTTTTCCTAAATGTCCAAAATGCTGCTCCAAATTTTTACATAGGATACAAATAAAAAATGCAAGTGTGAAGCCTCCATTCCTTCTATCAATAGCATTTCTGCAAACCCTTTTCTTCAAATATTTTTCTCCAATTTGGCTATGAATTACTAAGAATACTCAAGAGAAATACTCATGTAGTGTGAAGTCCTTTGGGATGAACAGGGAATGGTAAACGTATTAGCTACTTCTCTATTAAATGGTAAATAAAATGCTCAGTGCTGTGTTATACTTGTTATTTTTCTTTCACGTTTGGATAGTCTAAAATGGCAAGAAGGGCCAGGTAAACACTTTGAAAAGAATCACAATATATACAAGCAGGAGAAGCCATGTTTTAGATTTATCATAAATGAAGATAGTTTTGTGTTCTGACCCCTCTCGTCCCACACCAACGCACTCCGAGCCAAAGATAAGTTACGGCATTTAATTAACAGACAGGTGCTTGGCAGCAAACCGGCACAGACAAGCTTGGTCAGCAATCCAGCACAGATAAGCCGTGGCAGCAATCCAGCCTGCCAAGCTCACAATAATGTTCTCCAACATTTGTTCCTGCGTTGACTTCTGCAAAAGGGCGTATGCACAAGCAGTCTTTTTATAGTCTGGAGAGGAGCCTAATGACCACCAGCTGAGTGCAATTACCTCCTGTACTTGCGCAACTGTTTCTGATGCCTATTAGCTCTTCGATGGCGTGCATCCAGGAACAACTCACTGCTGACGTCCGGATCACACTCCCTTGTCTTCTCCCCACTGGTCCAAGGCTCAGGCGCTTCCTGGTGGCCAACCAGCCTCTCTGCTCCCTGCTCGGATTTGGAACCCTGTCCAGGGTCCTCCACATCCTCCAAAGCCGACTCATAGGGCCCCTCGCTGTCGGAGTCTGGTGGCAGCTCCAACGGCTCCTGCTGGGCCATAACAGTTTTGTATTAATAAAATATAAACAAATAATACATTCACATAATGCAAAAAATATGTAAACAAAAGATGCAGGCCTTTTCTCTATAAGGCTGCACCAAAATGTCCAGCAAAATGAAATGTTTTGATTCTTATTTGTAAACCTTTAGATTAAACAACTGTATGTTATATAAGTTTGCATGCATCTTTTGCAGGTGGTTGGCTGTGATCATGTCTTAGGCTCCAATGCTGTAGAAGATGCTTGTGGAGTATGCAAAGGAGATGATTCAAGTTGCAGAATTTATAAAGGGCAGTACACAAAACAACACTCTACAAATCGTAAGAATTTAAAAATATTTCCATTATAATGTTGAAAGTAATGTCCTTCTGAGTTCGGCTCCAAGTGGGGGAAAAGACACTGGAGACATGGAGGCTGCTTGGAAAGATGGTTTATTGGTGGACAGGACCACATGGCTTGGGCCCTGAACAGAAAAGGTGATCACATGCTTCAATGTTGGTGGAGAAGAAGAGAAGGGCTGAGGGAGGGGCTTGCTAGGCTTTTTATAACCTGTTCAGTCTCACCTCTCTGTTTCCTGTTCCTGTGTAAGAAATGTATGCTGACTGGTTGTCAGACTCCCATGGGGCCATGCAGGGGGCAACTCTCTAGGCTGTGTTTTGAATCCAGGTATGAGTTCTCAGATGCCATGTGGAGAGTTGAGTAAAAGGCCAATATTATCATGACTTTCTGTAGCTGCTGCTGAAGTCTTTATTATGTAAAGTGGGCTAGCCTGGCTAGTCTTAATGGGCCTATTGACAAAGTGGGGGTGGGCAGGAAGCTACAGGGAACTATTATGTCTTTTAAAACATGCTTCTTTTCACATCCAGAGAAACATTCTGCCTTTTCAATATTTCCTAGGATATTTCATTTTTCTGGGAGAGGGCTGGATGATAACTTCCCACAATAATACACCATTAAAATTATCTACAGGAAATTATTAGAGGAAAAATACTTCTGTGCTTATTTACACAAAAAGGCATGCATGTCTACATAAATAAGGATGATAAAAACAAATTAAATGAGCATTTTTATGACATCTCATCACATATGATTTACTTCCATACAACTGACAATAAAGCTGCTTTCTAAACTTTTTTGGCCTTTCTTCTCTGAAGGTTAGAAAACTACATTTAATGTGTGCCTGTGATTAAAGATAATGGCTTGTAAAAGTTCTCAGCAGAGACCCATCACCCAACTGGATAAAGACATTAATAAGCCTACTGAGGAATGGGGACAGTGGTGGGTTTCAAAAAATTTTGGGACCTCTTCTGTAGGTGTGGCCTGCTTTCCGGGTCCACTGGTGGAACCTCTTCTAACCGGTTCGGTAGATTTGACGAACCGGTTCTACCGAATAGGTGTGAACTGGTAGGAACCCACCTCTGAATGGGGAGGTGGATGGGGTTCAGTGTTTTCAGTTTACTTTAGTGTAAGCTCGTGTTACTCATCATATCCTTGTAGCAGCCAATTGTACAAGCCAAATGGGGCAATACTTTTTGCAGAAATCCCACAATGCTTTCAAAAGCATCAGATGAATCTGCTACCCTATGAGGTTGTAGACTCCATGTCATTCTGTAGTCTCCCTACTGTATTTCTTATCTTGAGTCCAAATTTCTTTTATCTCCAGATAACTCATGTTCAAATGATATAATGCTTAGTGCTCCGGGAAATCAGTCCTGTTGCGTCCTCCCGACGCGGCCGACAGCCGCAGCCAGAGCCGGAAGAAGAGCTGATTGGCTTTGGCGCGGCTGCCGGCCGGCGGGAGAATTACGCTCTCCTGATTGGTTCCCCACCTGACAGCTGTCAAGTATAAATAGCTGTCAGGCGGGCGTTGCATTGTTCTCGTTCTGTTAAGGTGTTCTCAGTTATAATAAAGCCTGTTGAAAGAACCCTCTCCTCAGTGCCTGAGTACTTAAAAAGTCCTTTATCATGTTCTTACCACTCTTCTCTACAGAATAAGAGGCAAAAACATGGTTAGTGTAACATTGTGCTCAAGGCCTAACATCATTGCTTGGTGTTATATCTACTTCTTAAGTGAAAGTAGGCTGTGAGCTTATCTGTTGGTTTCAGTCTTTAATAGCAATAGCAATAGCAGTTAGACTTATATGCAGCTTCATAGGGCTTTCAGCCCTCTCTAAGCGGTTTACAGAGTCAGCATATTGCCTCCAACAACAATCCGGGTCCTCATTTTACCCACCTCGGAAGGATGGAAGGCTGAGACAACCCTGAGCCGGTGAGATTTGAACAGCCGAACTGCAGAACTGCAGTCAGCTGAAGTAGCCCGCAGTGCTGCATTTAACCACTGCGCCACCTTGGCTTTTTAAAGATAGTAGAAAGACTTCCTATTATTTTTCAAGTATCTCCAAGACCCAGCATCCTTTTGAGAAAAGGCTGCATCCTTCAGGTATAGAAACAGTATGGGAATTCTTCCCAAATGTTTCATCTGTAGTTTATGTGCCCAGCAAGATGATGACTCCATAGTACTGCTATTTGAAACTTCAGGAGTCGATGGCATGTTATCCTGTTCAGAACAGCAGAGTTTCAAAACACAGAAAAATCTAGGTCAGGTTGGCCTCAACTGCAACTCTATGTTTCAGTGTTGAATAAACAAAGGACAGGCTTTTATCCCACTGCCACACAATTGGTGTTGCTTATAACCCATTGTTAGTGCTTATCTACTTGAGATAACAGCCTATTTTCAAGGAGGCTTATTTTTCCCAAGAAATATGGCACTTCCTTCTAGTTTCTGCTTTCCAGTGTTTTATTCAGAAAAAAAAAATATGATTTGATATGCATGTCTGTTTCCTTATTTCAGAGCCTGACTTTACGATGGCAGGATCAGGGGTGAGAAGAAATTTGGCCAAGATTTCAGAAATAGACTTCTCAGGATTTAATTTATTAGGTTCTTTATCCTGATGTAGGTTCTGCATTTCCTTGGAAAGGAATTTATCTGGAGGACTGTCTATAACCATTTTTCACAAGAATCAATATCGCTGTCCTTTGCTTAAAGATGCCTGAATTCATACAGTAGAAATAGCTCCCTGTAGAATGCTAAAGAGATGACTCTGGGGAAGCTATGTAGCAACAGTTACATAAAACTACTTTAAGCCTGGGAAATGCAGAAAGCATTGTGAAGAAATTTAAACTAGCTGTGCCCCAGTGGTGGGTTTCAAAAATTGTCCGAACCTACTCTGTGGGTGTGGCCTCCTTTGTGGGAGTGGCTTGCCGCCCATGTGACCGGATGGGAGTGGCTTGCCGCCCATGTGACCAGATATGAAGATGCCGACGACACTTGTCAGAACCACCTTAAATTACCTCACACACAGCACTGGCATGCATAAGAATATGATGTAAACTTGTTTTTTAAAAGGCATCTTTGGTTTGCGTTAAAACAACTTCAACACATGCAATGTTCTGACTGCACCACAAACGCAGTAGTCATCCTTACCTTTCACAGAGGCACTGAGTTTTATAAATATGCGCATGATAGTGTAGAATAATCATATCCAAGGACCAGAGGAGGGTTTCAAAAAATTTTGGAACCTCTTCTGTAGGTGTGGCCTGCTTTCCGGGTCCACTGGTGGAACCTCTTCTAACCGGTTCAATAGATTTGATGAACCGGTTCTACCGAATAGGTGCAAAATGGTAGGAACCCATCTCTGCTCTGCCCTAAGTCCTTGGGATATAACCAATTTCATTGTATTTCAGTACAACGACAATAAAGATTATACTTATAAGAGGGAGGGAATGGAAAACATTTTTCTAAGGTCAACAGTTTTGGCCCACTGCATGCTTCAAGCTGTAATTCTGAGTATATCTCTCAGTAAACTCTCTACCACATACAGGATTTAATATAAAAATAATAATTACATCATGGTGTCTTCATTGTAAGTCTCCAAATTCCTAGCAGAAACCTACACTGAAGTTAATAGATGTTTATTAACTTATTGTTTTTAAAGTCCACAGTTTCATCTGGATCTGGCTATGGCATTATGAAGTGTCTCTTTTCTTCCTTTATCTAGAGTATTACACATTAGTCACAATCCCTGCTGGAGCAAGAAGCATTAATGTGTATGAGATGAATGTATCCAACTCCTATATTGCTGTTCGCACTTCCAGTAAAAAGTACCACCTCAATGGTTATTGGACTGTTGACTGGCCTGGGAAATACAAATTTGCTGGCACTCTGTTTGTCTATCAAAGACCATATAACCACCCAGAGATATTAAGTGCTTCTGGACCTACAAATGAGAGCATTACAATACAGGTGAGTGATATTGTCATGGAATGTTGTTCAGTGTATAAAAGTAATTAGAATTCCTAAAAGACACATATTATTTTACCATGTCAACTGAGAAGTCCAATACATGGATAATGCAGGTTAACAACACCTCATCTCTGTTTATAGCCTCTCCATGGTGATTCACCCTGGAACTATCATAATACAATGCTGGAAAATAACATGTTGAATAGGGAGCATAATTTTATTAGACTTCATAGCTCTGTTCCTCCTTCCTGAAATGAGGATCTACTGCAGTTTAACCTATACTCTAGCAAGTCATGGATATTTATAACTGACATTATGGCTTTGTCTCTGAATTTGCAGGGTAATCAAAATACAAGCTTCAGCAATTCCTAATGTTCTTTTATAAGTATCACATAGACTTTATACACATCTAGAGAAAAACTTAACTGCTTTCCTCCTTTCCTGCTGCTGCTAGACTAAATGAGAGGAGACAATGAAGTCGCAAAGAATAGAAATGGAATCTGATCATTTTGTACACCTTTACATATTATTAGAGTGCAATTAATGAATAATAATCTTGGAATAATCTAAATTGTCCCCTATTATGGGAATTCATTTTTAATTTCAAGTAGTCATATAGAGTTCATTTACAGTATGTGTTTGCTATGAAAAGACTGAGGATATCTATGGACAAAATCTCAAAACAAACAAGAGGCAAATTAAAAGTGGAGCATTCAAGAAGGAAGGAAGGAAGGAAGGAAGGAAGGAAGGAAGGAAGGAAGGAAGGAAGGAAGGAAGGAAGGAAGGAAGGAAGGAAGTGTTGGAAAAAATATCCATCTGGGTTCAGCTCCAAGTGAGGAAAGAGACACTGGAAACATGGAGGCTGCTTGGAAAGATGTTTCAATGGTGGACAGGATCACATGGCTTGAGTTCCTGAACAGAAAAGGAGGATCATATGCTTCCAGATGTTGAGTGAAGAAGAAAAAGAGAGTGAGATGCTGGAATCCCTGCTTTTATGCCCTCTCTGGGCTTTGATCTTGGATTTGAATTCTGAATGGTTGTCAGATTCCCATGGAGCTATGCAGGGGCAATTCTCTAGGCTGCATTTTGAGCCCAAGTTTGGTTGAGCATTGCTTCTTCCCAGGTGCCCTGTGGTGAGATGGGTAAAGGGCTAATACTATCATGCCTTAATCCCATCATCCTGGAGCTGAAGGGGGAGATCTTTGTTATGTAGACTAGACATTTTAATGGCCCATTGACAAAGATGGGGGCTATTAACAGTGAGTCTGTTTCCTGCCTAAACATGTTTTTCCATGTCTTAGCCAGGGAAATATAATATTCTGCCTTTTCAATGTTTCCCAGGATGTTTCATTTTTCTAGGAGAGAGGTGGGTTTTAACTTCCTACAGAAGGAAATTAGTTCCTACTCTAAAATTCCCAGAGGTCTGGGACAACTTAGATTATCCCAAGGAAATCATAGAACATTGAAGCTGAAATATTGAACCAGAGCAGGGATGCTATTTTCCAAAACACATTTCTGAATTGTTTTCCAGAAGCTTATGTAGAAAAATGCAAAGTAAAATGTGTCCCACAAAAATGACAGAATACATTTGATTAACAAGTTAATATAGTAGCAGCTATATTGTAAGATATGCAGTGATTGCAGTAATTAATGAAATAGTTGATTAAAATTCTGTGTCATGAATGCTCAAGAGTGATTAGGTCCTTCTTAAAAAAAAATAGGATTTGGGGAAGGGGATAGATATACTTCTCATTCCTCCTGTATCTGCCATCAACTGCTCTACAATTCAGAGATTCTCTCTCTCTCTCTCTCTCTCTCTCCCTCCCTCCCTCCCTCTCTCTCTCTCCCTCCCTCCCTCCCCCCCCCCCTCTCTCTCTGCAAACAACAGTATTGCTTCTGTTAAAACGTGTTTATGTTATAATATAGTTGCTGCTAACTTTCCCAACAAGTTAATTAAGGATTGTAGTTAAAACTTAGCTGGAAAAATCTGGATCTTCTTTTTGTTTTTTCTTGTTTTCTTTCTTTAGTTATCTATGCAAGGTACACAAATTTCATCTCATGCTGTCCTCATGCCATAGCAAACCCTATGCCAATTCCTTTTCAATGGTCCTAAGTCACCTTGGAACATGCATTTCTTCAACAGTCCGCATGAATCTAATTCCCACGTAGCATGCCATCATCAAAAGAAGACAAATATTTGGGAGGTTGTTGCTGTCAATTTATTTATTTTTGTTCTGCATACTACTTTAAATACCAAAATCAAATGGCCACAGCTTTTATTGGAATGGCAGACTATAAATAAATTTACCTTATTGGAAGAGATATCCTAAATCAATGACTCTAAAATTAGGAAGGGACCACAGTTCCGTCCACTTCTTCAGTGCTAAACAGCTGGAAAATTAGTCAAACTTGCACTTGTTGAGCAAGCTGTCCTTATGGGTAATGGGCTCCTTCAGGCATTGCCAATTAGATATTCAACACATTCCCATGAACAGTAATAGAAAGAAAAGAATTCATTAGTCATATCTAAAATTGTGAACAGACAAGACAGATTCCAATGACATAAGATTTTATTTGTAAAAAAGAAAGTAGGAGATGATAGATAGATAGATAGATAGATAGATAGATAGATAGATAGATAGATAGATAGATAGATAGATAGATAGTGTTGTGGCCCAGCAGGAGCCGTTAGAGCTGCCACCAGACTCCGACAGCGAGGGGCCCTATGAGTCGACTTTGGAGGATGTGGAGGACCCTGGACAGGGTTCCGACTCTGAGCAGGGCGCAGAGGGGCTAGTTGGCCACCAGGAGCCGCCTGAGCCTTGGACCAGTGGGGAAGAGACAAGGGAGTGTGATCCCGACGTCAGCAGTGGGGAGGAGCCAAAGGAGTTGTTCCTAGATGCCCAGCACCGGAGAGCTAATAGGCGTAAGGAACAATTACGCAATTACAAGAGGTAATTGCACTCAGTTGGTGGTCATTAGGCCCCTCTCCAGACTATAAAAGGAATGCTTGTGCACACGCCCCTTTTGCAGAAGTCAACACAGGAACGAATGTTGGAGAGCATTATTGTGAGCTTGGCAGGCTGGATTGCTGCCACGGCTTATTTGTGCTGGATTGCTGCCAAGGACCTGTCTGTCTGTTAATTAAATGTCATGACTTATCTTTGGCTCGGAGTGTGTGTTGGTGTGGGACGAGGGGGGGTCAGAACAGATAGATGGATGGATGGATGGATGGATGGATGGATGGATAGATAGATAGATCTTAACTCTGGCTGTTCCATGAGTGTGTGTGTGTGTGTGTCTTTGTGTGTGTGTGTTCGGATATTTAAATCTGTTTTAATGTGTCTAATCGCTTTGTAAGGAATTTAATGGGAATACCCAAATGGCCAGCAATTGGAGCAATTGTGCTAATGCAGCAGCTCAAGTCATTCTCCATATCATGAAATGATCGAAGGCAAGACTTGCTGCCAGAGAAATAAGAATGTCAGGGTCAGGTGGTGTGGAGCCCAGATTTCTGCCCAATATCATTTGGATCACTCTATGGTCTCAAGCTCTAACAAGCAGTTATTGGCTAGTAAGGTGGACTTTCTCACCCTGAGTTGTTAAGACTTTCATCCACTGGCCACACCATAGTCAGTATCTCTTCCCCAGAATGCTGCTGTGAATTTGAATTATTCCATCCTCCCAAGAGAAGTGAAAATAGCATTTATGGATCACCCACAATATTTCTGATTAGCCACAGGATGATCAAATAGTTTAATTTTATATACACATACCTAAGTGTTCTGACCCCCCCCCCTCGTCCTACACCAAAACACGCCGAGAACAAAGATACTTCAAGGACTTTATTAACAGACAGACAGGCCCTTGGCAGCAATTCAGCACAGACAAGATGTTGCCAGCAATCCAGCACAGACAATACGGCCACAAAAGTTCTCCCACTTTAGTGCAAACGTTGACTCCTGCAAAAGGGCGTGTGCACAATCATTCCTTTTATAGTCTTGAGAGGAGCCTAATTACCACCAGCTGAGTGCAATTATCTCCTGTAACTGTGCAACTGTTCCTTCTGCCTATTAGCTCTTCTCTGCTGGGCATCCAGGAACAACTCCCTTGGCTCCTCCCCACTGCTGACATCCGGATCACACTCCCTTGTCTCCTCCCCACTGGTCCAAGGCTCAGGCGCTTCCTGGTGGCCAACCGGTCTCTCTGCGCCCTGCTCGGAGTCGGAACCCTGTCCAGGGTCCTCCACATCCTCCAGAGCTGACTCATAGGGCCCCTCGCTGTCGAAGTCCGGTGGCAGCTCCAACGGCACCTGCTGGGCCACAATACCTAAGTATAAAATTTGTAGAGAGGATATTTACTAGTTTGTGCTGATGGATCAGGTCTAGTCACACTTGTCCTACTTTGCTAAGAAAATCAATTTTCCTTGAGCTAAAAGAGACAAAATCAGGTCCTTACTTCTATTCCAGAGATTTATGCATTTTGTACTTGCACAAATATTATAATTCACTAGATTTACTTCAGTTCAACCTGAGTCATTCCAGATATTTTCAAATGTTGTATTTATTTATCTGGTCAGGAATTCCTAATTATGGAAGTGTTTATAATTTAGCACACGCTAAGCATGAACTGATAGCTTCCTTTGTTTCCTTTTGTCAGCTTCTGTCACAAGGTAAAAATCTAGGAATTGCATGGGAATATTCTCTTCCTAAAGTGGAAACCAAAAGAACACATGTATTAAAACATAACTATACGTGGGCCATCATCCGTCCTAAATGCTCAGTCTCATGTGGAGCAGGTAAGGTATCTCTAAAATGTTTTAAAATATAGTTTTATTGCAGACTACACATTGTTCCATTTTTAGAAATCAAACCTTCCCAGGCACATTCAGTTGATTCTGAAGTATAGTTCACTTGGATAATAATCTCCTTAATGAGCAATTTATTTAAACTACCTCTGAAGTTTTGTCTTAAATATTAGAGGCAAAGGGGGAAAACACCTTATGCTGATCATTTTTATTAACAAATTAAAAAAATAACACCAATACATCATACTTTTAGAAATTTAAAATATTTTCACATGTCACCCTAATACTATCTTTTGAATTGGAAATTCTGACAAAAGAGTGTATGAATGTCTGTATAATAATTTTAATAAAGGTTATAACAGTAAAAAATGAATACAAGCTAAGAAGATAGAAAAACAAAAAGGAAGTAGAAATGCAGAAAAGAAGAGAGACAAGGAAGAAAGAGAAATACAGAAGTGAGTTCTCATCTTCATCAACAGAAATATAAATAATTTTAGTAACTTACCACATCTTAAAGTATAACAATTGGTTTCTTCTTTCCATATCCCATCTCTGATCTACAAACAAATCCATAACACATTGTCATTTCAGTCCCGATGTCAATGAAAATCCATTAAAATTTATCAGAGATAACAATATATGTATTCCTTTCTTTAACAATTGCAATCTTTAGCCCATTCAAATAATTGGTTTCTTTTCATTTTTCTTTGTTCTTTCTCATGAGGTTCTTCAAAATTTTAATGTCTGTTTTGTAAATCCAATCTGAGAAAATAATCCACTTTCTTGGTTTATTATTTCTACATCACTTTTAATTATTAAAATACCAGCCAGTTTCTTTTGCATGTCAAGTACAGTATACAGCATTTTTTTCCATGTCATTCTCGTGGCTTGACCTTTGTAATTTAGTCTCAATCTTGTTAAGTAAAACCTGTTCTTCTTCCATAACATCTTTTATACACAGTCTTTCCTCTGAGACAGCACAACCCTATAAAATTAATTTCTGAGACCATTTTTTCAAAAATATCCTTCAATATGTCATGTGTTAGTTTACTTTGTTCTTTTAGCAATAGCAGTTACCTGTAGACTTATATACCGCTTCATAGGGCTTTCAGCCCTCTCTAAGCGGTTTACAGAGTCAGCATATCGCCCCCACAGTCTGGGTCCTCATTTCACCCATCTCGGAAGGATGGAAGGCTGAGTCAACCTTGAGCCGGTGAGATTAGAACCGCTGAACTGCAGATAACAGTCAGCTGAAGTGGCCTGCAGTACGGCACCCTAACCACTGAGCCACCTCGGCCTTTTCCGTAACTATAATTCAGATTTGTGAGTTCTTCTCTTTTAAGTGTAATTGACTAGTTGTAATTTTACACATAGGCAAGAAAAAACAAATGTGCAGGTGTAGAATACATGGTAACTGGCTCAACAGCAATAACTTTGGGAAGAATCTATGAGTCCTAGTGGACAATTATTTAAATACTGTATGTGCCAGTGGTGTGCTGCAAAAAAGCCAATTCTGAAATATGTTCTGTAATAACTTCTGCCTCTATTACCTAATTTTTAAATCTTTTTTTAAAAAAAAAAATCAGAGCAAAAATACTCCATGGGAATATTTTTTAGAATTAACTCCAAAATTTTGTTTCAAATTTATTTGGACCCTCATTCCATTTGAAAGTCTTAATCACCCTTTTGTGAATTATTCCAATTTCAGTTCTAAAAGTTTTAATTAAAACTTTATTTCGCTGAGGATTGAAGGAAACTCACCCAGTGCTGTCAAACATGTCCATTCAAAGATTTCTAATAGCTAAAAGCAGTTAATGTGCAATTTCCATATATATTGTGCAGACTGAAAAACTAAAATAGAAGAAAAATAGAAAAGAAAGAAAAAACAAGATATGGAGAAGCAGCTTCTGATCTTCTTTTTTTCATTCTTTTTAAAATATACTTTTTTATTTTCCATTTTCATAACATACAATCACATGTATACTATTACATAGCCAATATCCTATTGTATTAAGTAGTAATTACATCAGTTCCTCTTGTCATCAACGCCCAGAAAGATAAAAACCCATTATTAGCTCTTCTGCTCTCCATACACCTCTTTCTTCTACCTCTCTCCTACCTCCTTTCTTCCCTCCATCATCCTTTCCTAGTCTACTTCCCCTTCCTTTCTCCTTCTCCTCTCTCTACACTCCTCCTTATCCTCCTCATCTTCCCCCCTTACCCTTTCTCCTATCCCTCCCTTCCCATCTTTCTTCTCTCTTCTGTTTCCCACTCTTCCTCTCATTGGTGTATTTCCGCTTCTGAGCAAACTCCAATCTATGTTGATAGTATTTATGCTTCCATATCAATATACTTAACATATCCTAGTTTTTTTTTTAAAAAAAGAGAAGACAGTATACATGTGCAATCATATTACATTAAAATCTAACACCCCCCGTCAAGCCTAATACACATCCCTCCCTCCCACCCTCCCCCAACCCCCCCAAACCTTCCCTCCCCCGACTTCCCAGAACCCATACACGGTATAAACCTTTAACAAAAACAGTCTAAAATATATTGGAAAAAAGAATAGAAAATTGATAACATCTTTACATTGAACTTAGCTCCTCCTTGCTAGGCTAACTTTAAACAATTTATATCATTCCTGATCTTAATCATAAGCTATCTGGAATTTCTTAGTCCCATATTTATTTTGTATATAATCAGCTTCTGATCTTCTTTACAGCAGTAATAAGTACAATTATAAATTTGCCTCTTTATCTAAAGTTACATCATGACTATACTCCTTCTGTAATCAATCGTAATTTCATTTTTTTCTGTTTCATGCAAAAAGTCTATAAGGTGTTTCCAACAACAAGCAATTTCCAGAAGTGATTAGAGGAGGTAATATGCAAAGTAGTGTCATTTCAACGGCACTGATCTTGGTTTGAGCAAGATGGCTCATCCCACCGAACTCTAAATTCACAGAGGCCACTAATCTTATGGTCTCCTTGTGAGCTGTCGGGAGGACATGTGGCCAATCTCAAATCCATAGAGATTTCAAAGAGCCAGTTTTACTAGCCAGTTCTTCATCTGCTACAATTGTTAGGACCCCCTTTCATGGAGTGGTCTTCAGTCTGCTATTTCTTATCTGGAAGTCCAAAATTAAACAACACCTTTCAAAAAATACTTTTACAAGTAGTTATTCTTTCTTCAACTTTGACTGAGACTTGAGTGACAATAATCTGAAATATTTCATATGTGTATCTATTTACAGCGTATGTATTTATCAACACTGTATCTAAGGTGTATCTATTTATCTACAAATCTATTTAACTGGATCAAAATTTTGAGTTTTGGTTAGGTTGAAACTAGACTTTTATTAAAAGACAGTAATTTTCTTTTTTGGCATTCTTTTATGTTACTGAAGAAGGTAATAAAAGGACTCTGTTTTCTTCAAGGTATAATAATGCAAAAGATAATGAGCTTGGACAGGTTGAGGACTAGATGCTAAAATCAGAGGCTCAAAATGACCCCTGAAATAGTTAGCTGCTTTCCTCTATTCCAGAGTAATATCCCCCAAACTATTGCCTTTCAGATGTGTTAGTTTACCATTCCTGTCATTGCTTTGTGGGCTGAGATGAAGGGAGGTAAAAATTCGATCTAATCTGAAAACAGGGTGGGAAAATCCCCGTGAAGATACATGCTTATGTTATCCATTTGAGATCCTGTCACCTAGACTAGTCTGGGGAGCTATCAAGGATTGATAAGATGAACATTACATTGTTAGAGGACAGCATCAGCTTCTCAGCTGTCTATTTATGGGGTGATAATCAGCTACTGCTTGTTCTGTGTAAACACCTGCCACCTGGAGAATGAAGAGCAGATGTCATGTAAAAGGTAAAAGGTCAAAATGACTGTGATCCTTAAAAACTGAAGCTGATCTTTGTCTCAGCACCTTCAATACAGATGCTACAGGCCTTGACCAAGCCAAGGTGGTGCAGTGGTTAAATGCAGCACTGCAGGCTACTGCTAGATCAGCAGGTCAGCGGTTCAAATCTCACCGGCTCAGGGTTGACTCAGCCTTCCATCCTTCCGAGGTGGGTAAAATGAGGACCCAGATTGTTGGGGGCAATATGCTGACTCTCTGTAAACCGCTTAGAGAGGCCTGAAAGGCCTATGAAGCGGTATATAAGTCTACTGCTATTGCTATTGCTATTGCTATTATTGACCTAAGAGGGCTACGCTTGTCAAACTGTAGCAGGATTTTAAAGTGATCATTTGCCCTTATTCAATCTTTCAAGTTTCAAGTTTATTAGGATTTGTATGCCGCCCACTCCCATAGGTTTAGGTTTATAGGTTTATTGGGATTTATATGCCGCCCTTTTCCCTGAGGGGACTCAGGGCGGCTGACAACAGACAAGAAACATACGATTTTAAAAATAGAGATAAAAAATAAAAATACAGAATTAAAACTCATATCACCCATTCCATCTAAACAGGGCTGGATATCTTATCAACAGCCCCAGGCCTGCCGGAACAGCCAGGTCTTGACGGCTTTGCGGAAGGCTGGGAGAATAGTAAGGGTCCGGGTCTCTGCAGGGAGATCGTTCCACAGGGCCGGCGCAGCAACAGAGAAGGCCCTCCCCCGGGGAGTCACCAACCGGCATTGTCCGGCTGACGGCACCCGGAGGAGGCCCAACCTGTGCGATCTTGTTGGTCATTGGGAGGTAAGTGGCAGGAGGCGGTCTCTCAGGTAGCCAGGTCCTAAACCATGAAGGGCTTTAACAGTATTTATATGTATGTGTTAATGTCACCTCGATGGATTTATTAGTTAACCACTACTAAATTACACATTGCTAAGGCTTGAATTAAATGCTTAGTAGGCAGCGTTCTTGCAGAAAATTTCTGCTGCAAGTATAAAAAGAAAAAGGAATGGCAAAAAGCAAACAAGGAAGGGTTTCCTTCACCCTGAGCCCAATTTGTTTTGGGTTCTGATAAAAACTCCCTCCCCTCCCTCGAAGCCAAAGAGGAAGTTGCAGTGGACAAACAATGGAATGGGATAAATTAACTGTGCACATGCTTCTTCATGAAGAAGCATAGCTGGACACACTGGCAGCTGGGTATTTATTGTTCCAAGTATTTTATCAGTTTGTTTTTTCTTTGTCAATTTTAGCTTCCAGAGATCTACTCATTTCAATAAAATGTAGGTCCACTTGTGCAATTCTGACCTTTGAAAAGTGTAGCAATGTGCATAACTCAGTGCTAATCATTGTTTGTTCATTCATCTCAATAATTGTATGGTGTTATAGTCAGGTGTTGTTGTCTGAGAGCTAAACTTAATACTGCTTTCCTGGCCAAGCATTATCTGATATTGTTTTCTCACCTTCAATGATACATTGGGTGGAGAATGTGACAATTATGTGAAAGCAGTACCAAAACAAGCATTGCATTTAATTTTAACAAGGAAAAGTTACAGGTCACACAGTGGCCTTGATAATTACTCCACTAGATTTAAAACTAGTCATGGAAACAACCCTAGACTCCAGATGCACTAATGAGTTACAACTTATGAGATGGAGCTTCATTTAGCAATAGCAATAGCAGTTAGACTTATATGCCGCTTCATAGGGCTTTCAGCCCTCTCTAAGCGGTTTACAGAGTCAGCATATCGCCCCCAACAATCTGGGTCCTCATTTTACCCACCTCGGAAGGATGGAAGGATGAGTCAACCCTGAGCCGGTGAGATTTGAACAGCCGAACTGCAGCTAACAGTCAGCTGAAGTAGCCTGCAGTGCTGCACTCTAACCACTGCGCCACCTCGGCTGTCTAAACATAGTGTCATCCTATATCACATTTTTAACATGATGATCCATATTTTATTATTTCAGGAGTCCTTTCTTCCCCTGAATGTTTGTACATACTTTGAAGGGGGGGGATAAATCTTCAAATCAGCAAGATAAAAGAATTCCCTTTTCTTTAAATGGTTTGGAGAATTAGTGTGAATGAGAAAGCACAATAATAATTGAGAGAGATGGAACAAGAAAGTAAGAAGCAGAAACTCCAATGATTTCTCATAATGTTATTTCCTTCCTTTTTCTCCATTCCTGTTATGATTGGAACCACTATGGAAATTGCCACTTAAATGTAATCTTATATGAAATTTGTAACTAACCTGGCAGTGTCATTCCAGACTGATTTCAAATATCCTGAGAGTTACCTTGAAGTAAGATGGGAAGTCTATAAATTTTGTAAATAAATAAAATAAAATAAAATAATTAGTTAATTAATGAATAAAAAGTAAGGGTTTTTTTAATTGCAAAATTCATCTTACTACCTTCCAAAACTTACTCTAAATATTAGGATGATTCGTTGCAGCTACGCTAAAGCAAAATTGTGGTTTCAACATAGTGGCCATATTTTAAATAATGTATTCATTCCAGCTGAAAATCAGACAGCTGAGAAGACAATAAATCAAATGTTTTATTACAATTATAAATCATATAAATTGGGTCAGCGACTCCCACTCTCCAGACATAGGAGCTTCTTGTTTAACCATTTTTATAAAAGATTCTCTTTATATCTTAATGCCAAAGAATTAAAAATGTGTGTACCTTTAATAGATATGCAGGATTCAACCTTGCTGAAATTCTTTTGCTGTAGCTGCCAGAAAAACCAATGTGGCCCTAGACTGCATCAACAGTATTCAGTTTTGGTCACCGTGATGCAAAAATTAAGTTGAGGCTCTAGTGCACGGAAGAGCAATAAAAATGATTACGGGACTAGAGCAGTGGAGGGATTCAAATAATTTAACAGCCGGTTCTCTGCCCTAATGACTATCTGGATAGGTGGGGCTCGGTGGTCATGTGACTGGGTGGGCTTCGCCAACTCAAGGACACTCAAGCTGATGGGCACATCACCTTAGCTGTCACAATGTAATAAGGGTTAACCGGAGAGGCAGTTTCTGTAAGCAGGTCAATAAAGATTAGGCTAGAAACAACACCAGAATGTTTCCTTCCTGCCTTCCTTACAGGATTAGCCCTGTAAAGTGGAAAAAAACAAAAGGAGATTTCTTCCAACAATCGGTTCTCTGAACTGCTTAGAAAGTTACCAACCGGTTCTCCCCAATAGGTGCGAACTGGCTGAATCCCACCACTGGACTAGAGACTAAAACATGTGATGAATCATTGCTGGAAAGTCTAGTTTCTAGCAAAGAGAAGCACTGGGCTGACATGAGACCAGTCTTCTAATATCTAAGGGGCTACCACAAAGAAGAGCTATTCTCCAAAACACCTGACAGTGGGACAAAAATTAATGGATGGAAGTTTATTAAAGAGAGATCCAGTACTAAGAAGAAATTTCTTGACAGTGAGAACAATTAATCAGTGGAAAGGCTTGCCTCCAGAAGTTGTAGTTGTTTCATCCCTGGAGGATTTTAAGAAGAGATTGGACAGCCATTTGTCTGGACTCGAAGACTTCCAAGGCCCCTTCCAACTTTATTATTCTGTTTCTGGTCAACTTCAGTAACATTTGAATAGTTACTTTATGTAGTAATTATGTAGTAATTAGCAGCATAACTAAAAAAAGTGCATGTCTATCTGCAATAAACCTAACATGCTCGGGCTCTATATTCAGTGTTGTTATTACTCACGAGGAACTATCAGTTGTGAAGCAATAAAGTACTAGCAATAGCAATAGCAGTTAGACTTATATACCGCTTCATAGGGCTTTCAGCCCTCTCTAAGCGGTTTACAGAGTCAGCAAATTGGCCCCACAGTCTGGGTCCTCATTTCACCCACCTCGGAAGGATGGAAGGCTGAGTCAACCTTTGAGCCGGTGAGATTTGAACCGCCGAACTGCAGATAGCAGTCAGCTGAGGTGGCCTGCAGTACTGCACCCTAACCACTGCGCCACCTCGGCTCTTTATGATCCTGTACTGGTTGTTCCACTTCCATATGAAGATCTGCATAAGACTTTCTGTCCAGTTGTAGTTAGCCACCTCGGTTCTTAGTACTGATACGCTGATAAAGCATTAGGCTACTATTAGGTTTCACAGAGCTTTTATGAGGATAAATAAAAACTAATTGGAAACTTTTTGAATAGCAGCAATTATTCATATGAGTCTTAAATACTGCTATTTGCCTTCTCAGTCCAGAAGACTAATGAGCAGAGACACTGTGAGCTTGGAGTCTGATTTATTTGACAAACTCAAGGGCTGCTCTTGCCTTCTTCCCAAACGCTTGCTTCTCAGAGCAATTCAAAGTCACTCACCTTGCTGGGAAGATGACCTGCTGTCAGCTATTTTCTGAGCTTCTTGTGAGTCATTACACAGACAGCATGTGATGGGCAGGTCCATAAAATGGATGACTAATTCGTCTGGATGCCTGGCGAGCCATATATTATGTAACTATCAAAAATAGCAGAGTCTGCATAGGGAGACTACATTGGGAAAGAGGCTGATAATAATAGAACTAAAATAAGTTGTAGAATAGTCTCCTTTCATCTCTAGGTGATAAACAGCCACCATTGCCTCACTCACTACTTTGCATTAGTAGATTGATATGAATTTATATCAGTCATGCAAAATGTTATGAAATTTAAAAAAGTACATACACAAAGAAATCTGTAAAGAAGAGGATAAACTTCAGTGGTGGGTTTCAAAAAATTTTCGAACCTACTCTATGGGTGTGGCCTCCTTTGTGGGAGTGGCTTGCCGGCCATGTGACCTGGTGGGAGTGGCTTGCCGGCCATGTGTTTTCTCTCTCTCTCTCTCTCTCTCTTTCCTTCCTTTTGTGTCTCTGTCCCTTTTTCCTTTTTTCTTTCATCTCTCTCTAACTTTTTCTTTCTTTTTTCTTTATTTCTTTCTTTCTTCCTTTCTCTTTCTCCCTGTGTGTGAGTCTGTGTGTGTGTGTGTGTGTGTGTGTGTGTGTGTGTCAGGGGTGGGTTTCTCGCCCCGTTCCAACCGTTTCGGTTGGAACGGGGCCGGAGGCGTCCTCGTGCACGCGCGCAGCGCACGCATGCGTACTAGTGTCTGTGCGATGCTCCAGCTGCTCCTGGAGGATCGCGCAGGTGCTGTATGCATCCTGCGCATGCATGGAAGCGCAGAACTCGGGTAAGGAACGCGGGCGGGCGGGTGGGCCCTTCGCCGTTCCCAGAAGTTACTCACTTCCGGGTTTGCCGACCAACCTGTTCGCGGGGACCACCGCGAACCGGTTGAAACCCACCCCTGGTGTGTGTGTGTGAGAGTGGTGGGTTTCAAAAATTTTTGGAGCCTCTTCTGTAGGTATGGCCTGCTTTCCGGGTCCACTGGTGGAACCTCTTCTAACCGGTTCGGTAGATTTGACGAAGCAGTTCTACCGAACTGGTGCGAACTGGTAGGAACCCACCTCTGATAAACTTACACTAAAAGAAATGTGCATAGAAGGAATGAAGGAATGGGGGGAAACCCCATGATAGGAGAAAAGTAGATGATAAAAGATGAAGAGAATAAGTGTAAGCCTGCCACATGGATCGCCATACCCACCTTAGTAGTCTGAGGTGGTTCCCTTCAGACAAAGTCTCCCTAGTAACTATTTTCTAAAGGCCCTCTTACTATTGAGACAGGTTTGGAGGATAAAAAAACAGGGGATTATGAGTCTTAATGTTTAGAGAGCACTTGAACTCAGTGAAGAAGGCACCAAATAAAGACAATTGAGTTTCTTCCAGCCAAAGTTGACATAAGTTGAGAGCTGCTCCATCCCATCCTTTCTTTCTTCTTCATAGAGCATCAGTGGATTCTGTAACTATAATATGGTCATTCCCTGCAGTGGGAATCCTTGAAAGACTAAAGACAAGTTTGAGTTGTATAAGCTGAGTAAGATGGGGAAGTGGAATGGTAATAATTCTGCCCACCAGCCCACCATCTATCTCATCCTGAGGCTGTTTACATAAACTTTGTCAAACTATATATAGTGGAATGTAAGTTTAAACAGGTTAATGAAATGGGTCAAACATTCCTCCAGAATAGCAGTGTGTGTCAGACCAAACAAACTGCATTGTGCTTTTACAAATTTTATGAGGGTTGATCACTATGTAACCTCTCCACATATTCTAAGGCATAAAAAATGTGCACAGATTTGCAAAGAAAAAAACCTCTAAATTGGAGTCACAGCACTTGCCTGCACTGTGCTAAATGTACAAGCTGAAAAATTTGGCCTAGACAGATAGATAATCCCTATTTGCAAACTTTCAGATCAGATACTCTAAACTTTTATCTAATTCAAATGTAGTCAACAAAACTCTTCTCATAATATAAGATCTATACTGTTGTACTTGAATTCTGCATACTACATTTTGATAGCTTTTTTTTTTTCATTTTATTGCCTTTTTGGAGTTTGTTGTCTTTTCATCCTTTTGTATTACTTTCCAATATACTTGAGAATTGGTATATGCTCAGATTATCAGTTTCCAATTCATTGTTTCCTTTAAAATTATCAGAATCATTGGTAAGATATCAGTCATTATCAGATCACAATGGCTCCCAAAGACCCATTAGATCACACAGGGTCGGCCTCCTCCGGGTTCCGTCTACCAGCCAATGCCGTCTGGCTACCACTCGGGGGAGGGCCTTCTCTGTAGCAGCTCCGGCCCTTTGGAACAAACTCCCCGTGGAAATTCGGACCCTCACCTCTCTCCAGGCCTTCCGAAAAGCCGTCAAAACCTGGCTGTGCCCGCAGGCCTGGGGTTGATGAGTTCCCTTCCCCCCTCGACCTGTGTGGTTGTGTGATTCTTGGCTATTTTAACTACTGTATTGTACTCTGTGTTCCCTTTCCCCCTTTGAGTTGTTCGCTGCCCTGAGTCCCTCCCGGAATAGGGCGGCATATAAATAAAACAAATCTCAATCTCACAAAATCTATTTTGTGCTGTAATTTAATTAGTGCTTGTATGTAGACCTATGTACTGATGATGTATAAGAATAGGGTGAGAAATGTAAAGTGAGAGCTGTAACAAACTGCACACATTGTCTGAAAATAAAATGTAAAAAGGGAGTAATGGGTTAATAAAAAAAAAACAATCCAGAAATAAAATCAAAACATTTGAATTGGGATAACTTTCTAAATAATCCCCTTGTTTCCTTTCTCTAAAGACATTGGTCTGAATTACACATCCCTGAATGATTGAAAAAGGAAGCTGCATCCCTCTTCTGCTAATATAGAACTAACAACAAGCTAGCTTGTGTAGACACAACTGAGTTTACATTTTAGTCAAAAAACATAGATGGGAACAAGAAAAATCTGCAGAAAAGAAAGACAACTGTGGATCAGCAATTAGGAGCAAATGGTATATCATAGTCCCCAGAATTGTTTGTCAAATAGTATGAAATTAGTGAATTCTTTTTTTTTTTTAGGTTCAAAAGTTTTATTTTCTTTTAAAACAAACATTTCATCATTCCTCAATCAGTAAGACATCGGAGTACAATTTTTTGTGTGTCAAAATAGTTCTAGTTTACCACCAAATTCTTGTCTAGCCTAATGTATACCCCTCCCTCCCTCCACCCTCCCCCCCAACCCCCCTCCTCCTTCCCCCCCCCCAACTTCCCAGAACCCGTACACGGTATGGATTTTTAACAAACACAGTCTAAAATGTATTGAGAAAACAGAAATAAAGAAATTAATGACATCTCTACATTGATCTTAGCTTCTTCTTGCTGAGCTAACTTTAAACAATTTAAATCATTTCTGATCTTAAGCATAGGCTAACTGGAATTTCTTGGTCCCGTATTTATTTTGTATATAGTCAATCCATTTTTTCCAGTCTCGTTTATATCTCTCATTTGAGTGATCCTTAAGATATGCCGATATTTTAGCCATCTCGGCTAAGTTTGTGACTTTCAATGTCCATTCTTGAGTTGTAGGCAGGTCTTCCTTCTTCCAGTATTGCGCCGAAATTAGTGAATTCTTAAATTCACTAAAATTCTTTGACCTGGGAAATAAAACCATGGGAAGTAGTCATATAAGTGTCCTTGTTGTTTGTGTAGGATTGTGTAAGATGGACACAGCAGCTTTAGATAATCAAGAGATGGAGTTTCAAATGTAAGCAGTTGTTCATGATTTTGTGCTTGCCGTTTGTGCTGTCTTATATGCAGGTCAAATTGTGACAAAAGAAACCTGCTACGAAGATTTTCAAGTACAAGTTGATGCTTCCTTATGTGACCCTAAGAGCCGACCAGCTACTGGAGCCATCCCTTGCAAAATGCCAGCTTGTCTTCCCAGGTAATAAAATGCACAACAAAGTGTGCATTTCCTCAAAAGTACGTGGCATTGCATGTATCTGTTAAATGAACTCTTGTTTGGAATGTGTTTATAATACGCACTGGCTTCCAGTTTGTTTCCAGGCATGGTTCAAGTATTGTTCATTAATTATAAGGCTTTGACAAGTGAAGTAGTTCTTGGTGTGATAAGCTTTGGGAAATCTAGGCTGAAATATAGAAGAGCCGAGGTGGCGCAGTGGTTAGAGTGCAGTACTACAGGCCACTTCAGCTGACTGCTAACTGCAGTTCGGCGGTTCAAATCTCACCGGCTCAAGGTTGACTCAGCCTTCCATCCTTCCGAGGTGGGTAAAATGAGGACCCAGACTGTGGGGGCGATATGCTGACTCTGTAAACCGCTTAGAGAGGGCTGAAAGCCCTATGAAGCGGTATATAAGTCGAACTGCTATTGCTATTGCTATTGCTAAATATATTACCATTTGCGAAACATTTTCTAAAACTTTGGACTGAACATTCATGCCAAAGCTGGCCATGAAGAGCCATAGTGGCACAGTGTTGCAGGCAAACTCTGCCCACAGCCTGGAGTTTGATCCTGACCAGCTCAGGTTTGACTCAGTCTCCTGTCCCTCTGAGATCGGTTAGATGAGGACCCAGATTGTGTTGGGGGCAATGTGCAAAATAAGCTACCCAGAGAGTGCTGTAAAGTGCTATGGGGTGGTATTCCTATTTGCCTTCCTGGACCCTGAAAGGCTTCCTGCTTAGGCTGGAACCTTTTCTGAAGAACAAAGTGTTCTTGACTCTGCTGTGGTGCTGTGTGTCCTTTCTATCTTCTTCCTGCTTGTTCTGTAGATTCATTTTCTATTATTCGGTTCTGACTGGTGTTTATTCCTTGAGTCTTAACAATTTATCCCTTGGCTCTGACCCCAAGTTCATCTTTGAGTTCCTCATCTTCTTCTCAATCAGCTGATTGCCTGTATGTAGGATAGAACCTTTTCACTTAGGTCACCTATGCTGTTAGTGATAACTTAGGTTGCCCCTTCCCCCGAAGGCCTGTTTGCCCTTACTGTTATCACTTAAATATGCTATGGATCAGTGGTGGGTTTCAAAAATTGTTGGAACCTACTCTGTGGGTGTGGCCTCCTTTGTGGGAGTGGTTTGCCACCCATGTGACCGGATGGGAGTGGCTTGCTGCCCATGTGACCGGATATGAAATTATGAATTAGTACTTGGGTTGGTCCAAGTAGCTATTCAGAAACTCTGGCATTGAAGAATGCAAGTCTTAAAGCTGTCAAGTTACAAGATCCTTGCACCCCTAACCCTTTAGAAAAAAAACTAGGGGTCTTCAAACCTGACAGCTTTAAGACTTGTGGACTTCAACTCCCAGAATTCCTCCTCCAGTCACGTTGGCTCAGGAACTCTGGCACTTAAGCATGCAAGTCTTAAAGCTGTCAAGTTACAAGACCCTTGCCAGTGGTGGGTTTCAAAAAATTTTGGAACCTCTTCTGTAGGTGTGGCCTGCTTTCTGGGTCCACTGGTGGAACCTTTTCTAACCGGTTCGGTAGATTTGACGAACCGGTTCTACCGAATAGGTGCGAACTGGTAGGAACCCACCTCTGCTATGGATAACAAATTAGGTTCTGTCCTATCTGAAATTTTACTTAACGTATCTCTTTAACTCCTCTATCGCTATGGTGCCTTACGGCTTTGCATTGCAATTTATGTTTATTTTATTGGTTCTACTGATTAATGCATTTGTTTTCAATTAACACTCTCTCCCTTCTTGCAGTCCCATATAAGAGTATAATGGTAAAAAAAATAATTTAGAAGTTAGTGGGGGTGGGTAGGTTGTTCTTTCCCGACATTGATGGATTTTGTAACTCAAAATTTTAATAAAGATTACTGATAATTAAAACACTAATCATCCATGAATAACAATGAAACCTTTCATTAAAATCTGAATGAACTAAATGTAAGTCATCTAGTATAAATGACCCCAGTCATATCATAAACTGGCTCTTGTGTACACTAGGATGGAGGAAGGTACCCAACCATTCAAGGACATACTATTTCTGATAAGGTGTATCTCAAAGAAGCCGATGTAGATTTTATGAGAGAATTTCAGTACCTGCTATGTATCAAATGAAATAGTGGTTTCAGTAAAATCAAAGATTAATTTCTCGTGCTTAATTCTCCTGCCCATTCAGTCTGATAGATTTGACATCATTCTTTTTTCTTTCTTTCTTTCTTTTTTGCCAGAGGGGATGGTTTACATCTCTCCTTTTCTTTGGTAATGAACTAGTCTGGATGTAGATTGTTTTACCTGCATCCCCTTAATGGAATTGTCTCCCTCATTAACTCAATATAGATCAAGAAATGTCATAGAGGAGGAGGAGAGGAAGAGGAAGGAAGGAAGAGAGAAGGAGAGGAGGGTGGAAGGGAGAGGAAGAGGGTAGGAAGGGGAAGAGGAAGAGTAGGGGAGAGGTAAGGGAAACAGGAAGGAGAAGGAGAGGAGGAAGGAAGTAGAGAAGGGAGCGAAGGAGGAAGGGAAAGGAGAGGAGGGTGGAAGGGAGAGAAAGAGAAGGAGAGATAATAGGAAGGGAAGAGGAAGAGTGGAGAAGAGGCAAGGGAAGAAGAAAGAGGTAAGGAGAGGAGGGTGGGAGGGAGAGAAAGAGAAGGAGAGAGGGTAGGAAGGGAAAGAGAGAGAGCAGGAGTAGGGAAGAGGTAAGGGAAGATGGAAGGAGAAGGAGAGGAGGAAGTAAGTAGAGAAGGGAGGGAAGAAGGAAGGGAAAGGAGAGGAGGGTGGAAGGGAAAGAAGGAGAAGGAGAGATAGTAGGAAGGGAAGAGGAAGAGTGAAGGAGAGGCAAGGGAAGAAGAAAGAGGTAAGGCGAGGTGGGTGGAAGGGAGAGAAAGAGAAGGAGAGGAGGGTGGAAGGGAGAGAAAGAGAAGGAGAGAGGGTAGGAAGGGGAAGAGAGAGAGTAGGAGTAGGGGAGAGGTAAGGGAAGAAGGAAGGGGAAGGAGAGGAGGAAGGAAGGAAGTACAGAAGGGAGGGAGGGAGAAAAGAAAGGGAAAATAAAGTGGTGTTACAACAGGTGGAAGGGATGGTAAACAAAGCAACCCAAACTGTATATTATAACAGTTTGGGTTAAATGGAATAACAAAGGTATAAGAATGGCAAAGAAAAAGAATAAACAATATTTTGTTATAAATAGCTAAGTATAAATAAATATAGAATAGTACATAAAAATGGATAACGAATAAGGGGACCATGAATACAAGATAGAAATGTATAGAAGGGAAAACACTAACTGTAAAGAAACCGATACGGAACTGCTGTATGATATATGATGAAACTTCTTGTTCCTATGTTGTTTTAAGTCACGTGTTTGTTTTTGTTGATGTGTTTATGTGTTTAAAACAAAAAAATATAATAGAATTCAAGCCAATGAACTAACATCTGTGGAGTACCAGGTCAAAACTCATGTTAATTTTGTCATTTTGTTGAGAATCTCTAAAGTTATTGTTCCCAAGTTATATTCTTCTCTCCAAGGTACTATGTAAAATAAGGAAATAATACTTAGAATTGTAATTGTAATGAGGACTGGCACCAGTTTTGATGCTTAACAGCCTCCCGTTCTTAGGGTTAGGGTTAGGGGCAATCCAAGGATGATAGTGGCAGTGGTAGGTAGTGGTGATGACTGAGAGAGAGAGAGAGAGAGAGGGAGGGAGGGAGGGAGAGAGAGAGAGAGAGAGAGAGAGAGAGAGAGAGAGAGAATCCATGTTCAGGCCTTTCTTCCTTGCCTTGATACCGAGCATGAATCTTTCCATGGGCACGCCCTCAAGCTGGTTCCCCAGTTGCCCTTGCCACCGCCATGTTTTTTTTTAGTTCTGCACACGCACAGAACAATTTCCGTTGAAATGCGCATGCATGTGCAGCGCACATCCACTGCGCACATGAGCAAACCAGCAGTAATGCCGGCTGAAACCCAGTGTCCATGTTTCGCTGATGTACGTTACAATTCCATTCATGTTTTTAAAGTCACATCATGTAGCAACACCTAACCAGTTTTCACTGATCACAAAAAAATAAAATAAAAAAGTATTGTTGAACCTTGAATGGTGGTTTTTATCAAGAAATTCTAAGAATGTGGATAAGATTGGGAAATTGAAACCAAAATAATCCAGAAAGAAAGTAAAGGCAAGCTATTTTAAAGCTACTTGCAAAAAAGCAACACCCCTTTAAGGGGACTTTTCCTTTATAAGAAATATGACAAGCTATAATTTGAACTCCTATAAAATAAACTGCATAGTCAGAATTAAGTGTTTTGCTGTGGCATTTTCTGAGGGATACAATTTGGCTCCATCAATACTGGGATGAAAGAAAACTCTTAAAACTTGGTTAACCTTTGGGGTGATGTATCATAAGTCTGTTTCCTCTGGTAGTTTAACAGTGTTTTTCTTCTTCTTCTGCGTAAGAAGACTTGCTATTTTATTCTTGCTTGTTATTGTTATTTTATTGTATGTGTGTGTGTGTATAACAGCTCTGAGTAGGAATTTATGTGTGTGTGTGTGTATTACAAACAAATTTATTTGTAATACATACATACATACATACATACATACATACATACATACATATATATATATATATATATATATATATATATATATATATATATAACAAATAAACAATCCCTTTCAAGAGCTGTTAACATTTCTGTTTAATGTTTTAATTTTTTTTTTAAATTTTTAGGCATTCAGACTAGTTGTGAAGACCTTTCTAATTTCATTCAGTCTGAATCATCATAGTAAAACAGCTATTTAGTTGCAACACATTCCAGAAATACACAAGCAGTTATTTTATGGTTCCTTATGCAGATATAGTGGGTTACCTCATTTATATGTCGTCTGTCAAGTTAAAAGAGACATTGCTATATCGTCTGGAACCTCCAGACATCATGTTGTATGTTGTGCATAAGATATTTTAGAATTCATGGCCACAAGTTCCAAAGTTGGCTGTTATCCCAGTTTTGAGCATTTAAACTAACTGAGCTAACACATTAAATTTATAAATATTAAGATTTACACTAGCTAGGCTTAAGCCAGTTATTTAGTTGTTTAGCATGCCCCCAAAAATGTCTACCATAAACATTTATGTTATGTTCTTCTCATATAATATTACAAGCTGAAGATAGACTTCCAATTAAATCCATTAGTGCTGCTGCTGTTGTTGCTTCTGCTGCATGATTGACAGCTCCAAAAACATGCATTCATTCCAGAACTTTCTTGGGTCACTTCTGTGTTGCCCAGTGTATATTTTGTAGCCTAATTTTAACTATGTTCATTTAAAAAGTTCCACTTTCTCCTGCCCCGATTGAGGCACGATTTCATCACGTCTTAATTCTTCCTGAGAACTCCTTTCTTTCTTACTGACAGTTATCACCATAGAGACCATCACAGGAAGAGGAACCAGAACATCACTCTCTCCTAGCTGGACCTGGCTTCAGTGAGGAACTCCTCCATTTCTATTACATGAAGGATTGTAATAGAAAAGGATGAAAAAAAAACCTTGTTCTGAATGTGTGCATTAGAATATATTGCTAATTTGGTAGAAAGTATTTTAATATTGCTCTTCATCTCAACAGCAGAAGGGAATTAAATTAATTTTAAAATGTGTGAAAATGAACTTAATAAATCCATATTAGGATGCAGCAGTAAAAGGCAAATATGAATACTGTAATAATTAAAACTTTTCAAACGCTTAAGCAACAAAGTTGAACTCCCTCCCTCCAAATGTCAGTGCTAGTTGTATCCCAGCATGGTGGGTAGGGCAAGATGGCAACCAAAGTTTCCAATCAAAGCTTCACTGAACTGGCATCACATCTTGTATCAAAGTGGCAGGCCTTAATCATAATGTCACAACCACAATTTTTCTTCCTTTGCCTACCTACCACCCCTGGTGGGTACTGTTGGGTGAGCATTAAAAAAAAAACATGCCTGTTCTGATTTCTTGATGGGGGTGGTTTGTCATTGTGCCTTCTAGGCTGTTTGGAATACCCAGTAGTCTAAGCTACTGTCCTCACTATCTCTGATCTTTGGAGAAAAGCTTTCCCTGATCATTTTAAATCTGAGAAAGGCTGAAAGAGCTGAGCTCCTTCAGAAATGTGGGACTCGAGTTATTTAAGGCAATGACGGTATGTGACACGCATCAGCTTCTCTAATTAGAATGGTGTGAGAACATAAATAATTGGAGTCAAACTATATCACTTCTTTAGCAAACTAAGCTAGACCGATGGAAGTCATTCCCAGCCACCAAGGCTACTTACTAAGGTCTCAGATGGCAAAACTAAGTGAAGGTATTCTGGGAAAGTGCGTCTCCATCTGGAATAGGTTGAAGTCCAAATTTAGATATAAGAATCTCTCATTCAGACAACAAGGATTCAGCATTAGTTTATTGTCTGAATTTAGACCATTAAATCTAGTCACTGGTGGGGGCACCAATGATCAACATATCTGATTTAGGAAAAAAGATGAAAATAATTTTCTCAGCTTCTTTTCAATGTCATAATCCTTTAATTCTTTTATCATCCAGCAATTCAGCCAGTTTCTTCATTCTGCAATTTTGTTAATTGGGAATTTTTTTTTAAAAAAAAATCCTGATCTTCAAATGGTATTAACCTATACATTTCAGAGTTCTTTTTCTGCATCCTTTATTGTAACTTTGCATTTCTTTTGTACAACTGTGGAGAAGCTTTTCTCTAATAAGTTCCTTGAAGCTGATGACTTTCTTGGATATTTTTCTCATTGTATACTAGCTGAATATGTATTACTGTGTTTTTCAACACACACACACACACACCAGTGGTGGGTTTCAAAAAAATTTGGAAGCTACTCTGTGGGTGTGGCCTCCTTTTTGGGAGTGGCTTGCCAACCATGTGACCTGGTGGGAGTGGCTTGCTGGCCATGTGTTCTCTCTCTCTCTCTCTCTCTCTCTCTCTCTCTCTCTCTCTCCTTCCTTTTGTCTCTCTGTCCCTTTTTTCTTTTTTTCTTTCAACTCTCTCTCTTTTTCTTTCTTTTTTCTTTTTTTCTTTATTTATTTCTTCCTTTCTTTCTCTTTCTCTTTCTCTTTCTCTCTCTCTCTGTGTCAGTCAGTCTGTCTGTCTGTCTGTCTGTCTCCCTGCGTGTGTGCGTGCGTGCGTGTGTGTGTGTGTGTGTGTCAGTGGCGGGTTTCAAAAAGTTTTGGAACCTCTTCTGTAGGTGTGGCCTGCTTTCCGGGTCCACTAGTGGAACCTCTTCTAACCGGTTCGGTAGGTTTGACGAACCAGTTCTACCGAATAGGTGCGAACTGGTAGGAACCCACCTATCACACACACACACACACACACACACACACACACACACAAACAGAGAGAGAGAGAGAGAGAGAGAGAGAGAGGGAGAGAGAGAGAGAATTTTTCTAAAAATGTCTAATTTATCAGGTTGTTTGGCTCTAAGCCAAAATAAGCATAATGTTTTAACTTACTGATACTCCATAGATTTCATAGAAGGAAGGAATATCCAAGTATTCCATTGCATTCTCCAGGCCCAGATAGAGCATGGTGCATTTTTTCTGACTGCTCCATGTTTCTTCCACCACGTCAATCTATTTCAAGGCTAATCTTAGGATTTCATTAAAAAACAAATAAAATCATGTAGATCCTATTAATTTCAATTCGTTTTCTTATTTTTAGTAAATATGCATATGGGTTTTGAATCACCATAAAGTCTAATAATTGGAAACTCTTTATTAATATGGGTCCTAAAAATCACTTAAATACAGTACCCCTTTTCCTCTATGTTCAGCACACAGATGTCTCATAGCTTGAATAGCAACTTGTAAGTGAGCATTATTATAAAGCATTATTATAATGCTTCTGAAGATTGGTGCCAACATTCTGATTGGATGTTAGTACATTCATATACAGTTTATTTAAAACATAGCATTGTGTTTGAATTTCCCGCTATTGAAGAATTTACTAGCATTCCCAAATCTTGTTTTTAAAAAGGATAAAGATGTTGAGATTAATGAAATGAAACAAAGAGCCTAGAACTATGATTTGGGTAGCCTTGACTTACCAGTGAGCCCAAAATGTATGTTGCTAAGTTATTTGTTAAGTGATCTTCGCCCCATTTATGATCTTTCTTGCTAAGTCAGTGTTTCTCAACCTTGGTGACTTTAAGTCCTATGGACTTCAACTTCCAGAATCCCCCAGCCAGCATAGCTGGCTGGGGACTTCTGGGAGTTGAAGTCCACAGGACTTAAAGTCGCCAAGGTTGAGAAACACTGTGCTAAGTGAATCACTGCAGGGGTTAAGTTAGTAACCCACTTGTTAAATGAGTCGGGCTTCCCCATTGGCTTTGCTTGTCAGGTGACAAAAGATGATCACATGACCCTGGAACACTGTAACTGTCATAAATATGAATTCATTGTCAAGGATTTGAATTTTGATGCTGCAACGGTCGTAAATATGAAAAACAGTAATAAGTCAATCACTTCAGGGGTTAAGTTAGTAACACAGTTGTTAAATAGCAATAGCAATAGCAGTTAGACTTATATACTGCTTCATAGGGCTTTCAGCCCTCTCTAAGCGGTTTACAGAGTCAGCATATCGCCCCCACAGTCTGGGTCCTCATTTTACCCACCTTGGAAGGATGGAAGGCTGAGTCAACCTTGAGCCGGTGAGATTTGAACCGCTGAACTGCAGAACTGCAGTCAGCTGAAGTGGCCTGCAGTACTGCACCCTAACCACTGCGCCACCTCGGCTCTATGAATCTGGCTTCCCCATTGGCTTTGCTTGTCAGGTGACAAAAGATGATCACATGACCCTGGAACACTGTACCTGTCATAAATATGAATTAATTGTCAAGGGTTTGAATTTTGATGCTGCAACGGTCGTAAATATGAAAAACAGTAATAAGTCATTTTTTTCACTGCCATTGCAGCTTTGAATGGCCACTAAGCAAACTGTCGTAATTCGAGGTCTGCCTGTACTCTGTGAGGTTTTCTATAGCAACATGAGTCCAATGACCTCTTTGATTTACAGCCTGAGTGGAAAACTAAGGTTGCAAGACTGCTTGGAGCCCTCAAAGCTGTGAATCCTCAGAGACCCCCATCACATTTTTTTAGCAAACTCTTTTACTACTCTAGAAAAGGGGGAAAGAGTCAATGCATAATTAGTGCCGATAAGATCTCACAGGCTGGGCCTTCTCCAGGTGCCGTCGACCGGACAATGCCGGTTGCTGGCCCCTCGGGGGAGGGCCTTCTCTGTAGCTGCTCCGGCCCTGTGGAACGATCTACCCGTAGAGATCCGGACCCTTCCCCACTCTCTCAGCCTTCCGAAAAGCCACTAAAACCTGGCTATTCCAGCAGGCCTGGGGCTGTTGACCTCATGAACGAGGTCCAAGCCCCACCTAGACTGAATGTATGGTATGTTGCTTTTAAATTTGTTTCTCTTTTCTATTTTTAACTCTTATCTTTTATCTTGTTTTTGTAAGCCGCCCGGAGTCCTACGGGATTGGGCGGCATATAAATTTATTAAATTCTAATTCTAGTAAGTAATCATGGCATAGCATTTAGTTTTTATTCTGGCATTAAGTCAAGTATAGGCCTTGAAAGAGAAGCACACTACTTTCTCTACTTAGATAATTTAATTGGTGACAAAGTTTGCATTATAAGAATTCCTGATGTTGTCCTCATAAATTGTATGATGGCTTTCTCTTGTGTATCTCAACATTTCCCAACATTTTCTAGCCACTATTATAAGTTGGGGGGACGGTGGGGGGGGGAGGTTCAGGGGTCCAGAATGAACAGCAGTCATATAAAGCTGTGCCTGTCAGTCCTCATTCTCATTTGAATGTCCCATCAATAATCATTTTAAAAACATATTTAAAGTGTAATCAAAGACGGATGAGTCGAACAACGGGAGGGAGCAATGAAGGCTTGCTTGTTTCTTCTGTCCGATATACATAAATACTAACAGTTCCAATCCTAGGGTTTAATTTATTACTGTAGCCCACAAAATACAGCATGTTGATAGGGACTAATAGAGCCTTCACATGCTTTATCAAGTGCACAAGCAGCTACCCATTATAGGGTACAAATGACACAAGCTGTTAAAATTAAAAAGGAACTGTGAAGAATCCAGAATTTTGATGGGAATGTTTTAGATCACTAATTGAGGGCTTGGGTTACTGTTCCAGGAGTCTGTCTTTCCATGCTCTTTGCCAATCACCTGTCATCAACCCTAGTCTTTTCCATGCCAAGGTTTGATATCGGGCAGTAACTTGGGAAAAGAGAAAAGAGCATTCTGGGGGATTCTGAAACCTGCCCCTAAGGTCAGTAAGTTAAACATCTGTTCAAACAGAAGAACTGGGGGAAATGTGACGGAAGTGTATCTTCTATTTTTTTTCCTGCAATTGCATATTCATTCTTTTACACAGCAGCAAAAGCAGAATATGGATTGGACTATTATAGATAGTGAAATAAATCTGTGCCCTGATAAATTAACTTACCAATATATGATATCAACACTGAATTATAAGTTAGTCCTCCACTTACAACAGTTCATTTAGTGACCTGTTGTGGCCCAGCAGGAGCCGTTGGAGCTGCCACCAGACTCCGACAGCGAGGGGCCCTGTGAGTCGGCTTTGGAGGATGTGAAGGACCCTGGACAGGGTTCCGATTCCGAGCAGAGTGCAGAGAGGCCGGTTAGCCACCAGGAGGTGCCTGAGCCTTGAACCAGTGGGGAGGAGACAAGGGAGTGTGATCTGGACGTCAGCAGTGGGGAGGAGCCAAGGGAGTTGTTCCTGGATGCCCGGCACCAGAGAGCTAATAAGCATAAGGAACAGTTGCGCAGTTACAGGAGATAATTGCACTCAGCTGGTGGTAATTAGGCTCCTCTCAAGTCTATAAAAGGAATGCTTGTGCACACGCCCCTCTTGCAGGAGTCAATGCCATTCCTAACTCTGGAGAAGCTGTTATCTGTCGAAGTCTGAGTTGCTGCCAAGGTTCTTATCTGTTTGTTATGTTTGGCTTTCAGCCACTGAGGTTTTGGTTTCTTGCTAATAAAGTGCTGTGACATTCCAGTTAAGCTTGTCTCGGCATTCGTTACTGGACGGAGAAGGGGGTCAGAACACTGACCATTCAAAGTTACAACAGCACTGAAAAAAAGTGACTTATGACCATTTTCCACACTTACAACCGTTGCAGCGTCCCCATGGTCATGTGATCAAAATTTGGATGCTTGGCAGCTGACTCATATTTATGATGATTGCAGTGTCCCGGGGTCATGTGATCACCCTTTGCAACATTTTGATGAGCAAACTAAATGGGGAAGCCAGATTCACTTAACAATTTTACTAATTTAACAACTGCAGTGATCCACTTAATAATTGTGGCAAGAATGGTCATAAAATGGGACAAAACTGACTTAACAAATGTCTTCATTAGAAAAAAAAATGTTGGGTTCCATTGAGGTCATAATGACTATCTGTATTTGTCCTGTAGCAAGATTAGGATGAGGCACAAACAATGCAATCTATATTTTGTTTCTATCATCTTGTATTTGAAATCACTAATAGAAAAGCAACAATATTTCATATTTTAAGAAATATTATGGCTGTGTGGAAGAGAAATACCTTGGGTTTTTTTTTTCAGCTAGGAGGTACAATCTCCTTCAAGTCAAGCCCAGCTCTGGAGTGCTCCATGGACACGTTCTTCTGGTTTTATTGAAAACAATACAGAAGGGTTTTTCTATTGTCTTTTCTGGAATTGTATTTTCAAACTCCCAGCTTAAGCTATAAACTTTGCGTTTTCTGGTAGTCTTCCACTCACATACTTACCAGGTTCAACCCTGCTTAGCTTTTAGAGTAGGCCAAGTTAGCCATTTGCTGCCATCTGCTGAGACATGCTTTCAATCACTGCACTGCGTATAATCATCCAGTGAGTTCATATATAAAACTGGCTCAATGAGGCTCTCAGATCTTGCTCTTAATTGCGTACACATTGTCATTCATTGTGCTAAAGTTTCTGAACATATTGTGATTGCTATTATACTATAATTATTGTCAAAAAATTTCCTGCTTGCCGAAAAAATCTAAATTAAAAAATCAGTAGGGGCAAAATGAATGATTTAAACCAAATCACATTGATTTCCCTTTGTAGAATCGTTGCCATACATTAATTTGCAACAGGCATTTCAGAATGTCAGATTTGTGTTTAGAAAAGTGACATATTTCCATCATTAAAGAGTAATAATCTCTATCCGCTGTATTCTTTTCTTCTTTTTCATTCTTCTTTTCCCACACTCTCCAAATTATATGATGTGAGTGAGTATTGAAACAATGGAAATTTAAACACAATCTGAAATAACACCTGAGGTTTCCGGTTTCATGAACTTATGGAATATACTTATGGAATATAACCTTCTGACCAACAAAATCAATGGGAAAGCCAGATCCATTTAACAACAGTATTACTAATTTAACAACTGCAGTGAGTCACTGTGGCAAGGAAGGTTCAAAACTCACTTAACAAGTCCCTTGCTTAGCAAGAGAAATTTTAGGCTCAATTCTGGTCATAAATCGAGCTCTTAAATGTTTGGAGGAAAGCTGTGGTTTAGTGTGATCCTTACAAATAAATCAAATTCTCCTTCTACTGGGTTAGACAAGCTAGTCACATCTAAGAGCCGAGGTGGCGCAGTGGTTAGGGTGCAGTACTACAGGCCACTTCAGCTGACTGTTATCTGCAGTTCAGCGGTTCTAATCTCACCAGCTCAAGGTTGACTCAGCCTTCCATCCTTCCGAGGTGGGTGAAATGAGGACCCAGACTGTGGGGGCGATATGCTGACTCTGTAAACCGCTTAGAGAGGGGCTGAAAGCCCTATGAAGCGGTATATAAGTCTAACTGCTATTGCTATCTGCAAGTGCAAACTGTGTTTTTTTAACCCTCTTCTAGCTGGTCTGTTGGGAACTGGAGTGGGTGCAGCTTGTCTTGTGGAGGAGGAGAGAGGTTTCGGGATGTTCACTGCATGCAGAGAATTCAATACGAACCAGAAAGGGTATCAGACTCCCTTTGTCATATCCCCGCCCCAGTCACCAGGGAGCTGTGTAACACTCAAAGATGTCCACCTACGTGGAGCACCGGGCCGTGGTCTGAGGTACATTAAATTCACACTTGTATACTTCAGAATTACATCCAACAGATGAATAAATAACTACATGTATTTCAGGGTAACTTTGTTTTCTTGGATAGAATGTGTAACAGACCTTCTGAAACTCATTTTTACCAGTCATACTTTCGTAGAGTTGAATATCAGTCTACTGGAAGTGGGCAAAGAGGGGTCTTCCCCCCACCACCATCACCACCAGTATAAGAGAGAGAGTTCAGGGAAAGTTATATGAGAATTAATTACTGGAAATGTAGTTTGTCATTAGATATTACACACATCTAAGTCACCTGAAACTTTTAACACCAATTAAAATATAATACACTTTAGATCAGGGGTAGTCAACCTTTTTATACCTACTGCCCACTTTTGTATCTCTGTTAGTAGTAAAATTTTCTAACCACCCACCGGTTCCACAGTAACAGTGATTTATAAAGCAGGGAAGTTTATGAAATTTATAAAGCAGAGTTACAGCAAACCCCTACCGCCCACCATGAAAGCTGGAACGCCCACTAGTGGGCGATAGGGACCAGGTTGACTACCACTGCTTTAGATAAAACGGTTCCACCACAAAACCGCGTTCGACTAAAGCGCGCTCGACGAAACCGCGTAGCTGACGTCATCACAAGGCGACAACAGCGCGGAGACAGAAGCATGCTGTAAACGCTAAACCTAAAATTAACCCCTAAACCTAAACCTAACCCCCCTAAACCTAATCCTAAACCTAACCCTAAACCTAACCCTTAACCTAACCCTAAACCTAACCCTAAACCTAACCCTTAACCTAACCCTAAACCTAATCCTAACCCTTAACCTAACCCTAAACCTAACCCTAACCCTTAACCTAACCCTAAACCTAAACCTAACCCTTAACCTAACCCTAAACCTAACCCTAAACCTAACCCTAAACCTAACCCTAAACCTAACCCTTACCTTAACTTGAATCGGCTTGCTTTCAAAGCCCTATTTAAAGCGCCCTTCTTTCTCCGCGCTCGCTGTTGTCACCCTGTTGATGACATCAGCGACGCGGTTTAATCGGGCGCGCTTTAGTCGAGCGCAGTTTTGTCATGCCACGAGATAAAACTGCCCCTACATTCTGCTATGATCAGTAGGGTGGATTTAATTCCAGTAAGTTTTTAATATTTTTTATTTAAAGTAAGCATTTTTCAGTTTAAAAGAAATCAGACTAAGAAATAAGAATTAGTATCATTTACATTTATGTGCCGTAATATAAATTTAGAAATAACGCAGAAAGGTTCATCGTCCCTATGCCATGCTTGCCCACATTCCTTTCATATGATGCTGGACTAAATGGGCATTTGATTCTTCTTCAGTTCTTTTCTACATATGCTGAGAATGTAAGAATATTCTTCTGGAAAAAGCAAAGTACATTAAGACACCCTAAACTGCTACATATTTTGTTTGCTTCAAATTCTTTTCTCTTACTTTTGAGAAACACTTTGCTATCACGTTCGTTGTCCATTCTACACTTCCAGTGCTCTCGAACCTGTGGCAAAGGATGGAGGAAAAGAACCGTTCTGTGCAAAAGCTTCTCTTCCTCTCGCTGGGATCAAATTCTGTCAGATGTTGCTTGTGCCGCAGAACTGAAACCAAAGATGCAAGAAACCTGTCTCCTGAAACGATGCTATAAAAATAAGAAACTTCAATGGTTTGTGTCCGCATGGACAGAGGTGAGAAAACTTTTTTTTAAAAAAAATATATGAATATACAATCTCTTCCATTCACGAGAAGATAACTATGAAGTCCTTGGTACTCTTGAACTTGGTTTGTTCCGTGCAGAAATTTCATTATCCAAATAGGTAACAGTTCAGTCCTGAAGTATGCATATTCTCTTCTATTAGAACAGGAATGTATTTTGTGTCTCATATTTGTTTTAATTTTTACATCCGGAAAACCCTGTCCAAGGAAGAGTTTTACCCATTAATGCTAAGCAACACTCCTATTTCCATCTCACTAGGTGTCAACACTGCTTGAATCTTTTCACTAACTTTCAGTGAAGCTTGCTTGTTATTGCAACATTTTGTAAATGCAATTGTGGACTTGCATGAGTGGTGGGCCGTTCCCATCTCTCCCCCACCCCCATCGGGCCACCAAGCCATAAAGCTTGGGCACTGCTGGCCTATGTTATTTAAACATAGCATGTCCCCAGGTTAAGATTGTCCTGGTTCAGAATGACCCAATTAAGCCTATTGTAGCAAAATTGTTAAATACATAATGGTTCAAGTTGATTACACAATACTTACATAGTCTTGTGGCATAATACTGTTCCCTCTTATATACAAATCTGACTTATGGACAGACCTCGGGAATGGATCTTGTTTTTAAACTGAGGACTAGCTGTACTTAGGAATCTACTTTGCCCACTGTAGGAAGATATTAAGCATATACCATTTCAGTACAAACCCAGAAGTCTTCAAATACAACAATAAATTTCACCAGATGTTATAACAGCAGTTTGCTTCCAGCTGCTGCTAAACCAGAGGTGGGTTGCTCCCAGTTCGGCCTAGATCGGGCCGCAAACCGGTAGTAGCGGCAGCGGGAGGCACCTGAACTGGTAGTAAAAAAAAAATTGGCAACCCATCACTGTGTCAAATTGTTTAGAGCAAAGTGCTGAGCCTCCTATTATATGGAGCACAACTCTGTCTCTAAAAAGAGTTGAACTTTGGAAATGATACAATCCAAAGTTTTAAGAAACTTGCTCTGTAATCTTTTTTGTACGCCTATTATCCTTCTGTGTTTGGAACTTGGTTTTACCTCTACTGAGAAACAAAAAGTGCCAGATATTATGACACATATATAATGGCTGTAGAATAGGGGAAAAAATGGATGAACAGCTGGAATGGAGTATATTCGAAGAGGATGTGATGTTTGGAACACATAATCCCTGTTAAGTGAATTGAAATATAACCTATTGAGTTTGTAATCACTCTGAGGTTGCCCATATCGATTCACCCACGTAACACCTATCCTCCGCGAGCTGCACTGGCTGCCTGTTGGTCTCCGGATTCGCTTCAAGGTGCTAGTTGTCACCTACAAAGCCCTTCATGGTATTGGATCTGGGTACTTGAGAGACCGCCTACTGCCAATTACCTCCACTAGACCAATAAGATCCCACAGACTAGGCCTCCTCCGAATTCCATCAGCCGCCCAGTGTCGACTGGCGACTACCTGGAGGAGGGCCTTCTCTGTGGCTGCTCCGACCCTGTGGAACGAACTCCCCGTGGAGATTCGTACCCTCACCACCCTCCAGGCCTTCCGCATAGCCCTTAAAACGTGGCTGTTCCGACAGGCCTGGGGCTAAAAACTTGCAGCCCCACTTCGAATGGTATGATTGTTGTGTTTTTTAACTGTGTATGGTCTTTATATTTTGTAACTTTGTTTGTTTCCCCCTCCCTTGAATTGTGAGCCGCCCTGAGTCCCTTTCAGGGAAAAGGGCGGCATACAAATAAAGTAAATTCAAATTCAATTCATATGTCTGACCAAAGTCAAAATGAAATCAAGTTTATATTGACTTGAAAAGATGAAATGCTTCACATGGAATGAAACAAGGGACTACCTTCCTTTCCACTAATTGTTGTTATTAAATTCTCTTTTCAGTGCTCTGTGACATGTGGAAACGGAATACAGAGGAGAACACTGAACTGTGCTGAAAAATATCTTACTGGAAAATATCGAGAACTTGCCCCTAAAAAATGTTCCTATCTTCAGAAACCAAACATAGAGATGCAAAAAGTTTGCATCCTACGTCCTTGTTACAAGCACTCTGCATATTTATCAATAAATCAAGGCAGTTGGTTTACCTCCTCTTGGTCTCAGGTAAAGGACATAGGTAACTCTGAAATATTTTAAGCTTCATGCCATGTCTCATTTATCATTTTTTTCCTTTCAATGGATCCAATGTCCTAGATTCATATCTGTACCACAAGTATATTCTTCATAAACCTATAGTTCCTTCATAATCATTTAGTTCAAATGAAATGGAGCATGGGCAGAAGTAAGCAAAAGTCCACGACATCCACAATTCATGGGTTCACCGACAAATGCGCGCTAGACAAAAGCGCACTGACGAAATCGTGGCAATAAAACCGTGAGTTTGAAATGACGCCGATGAATGAGCGCAGAAGTGCGCCGACAACAGCGCGCTCTAAACCTAACCCTAACCCTAACCCTGAACCCTACCCTAACCCTAACCCTAAATCTAACCCTTACCCTAACCCTCACCTTAACCCTAATCATGCTTCTGTCTGTGCTCTTTTGTCGGCGCACCTTTGTGGGCGTGCTGTCGACGTTGCGGTTTTATCGCCGCGGTTTTGACAGCGCACATTTGTCGGGTCACGCAATTCATGAAGTAGCAGTGTACTAAAAAAACCATTGGCAATAATGTATAATTTCCAAATTCACTCAAGATATATAAATAACAACAATAAAGATGACAATAATGCATCTGCAACATAACACTGCAGACCTAACAATAGTAGATAAGAAAAACAAAATATTGGCATAGTGGATGTGGCAGTGCCTGGAGACAGCAGAATAGAAGAGAAAGAATTGGAGAAGATAACAAATAGAAATAGAATGACTGTGGCAAAGGCAAGCAAGGGTAGTACCAATATTAATCCAATGTCCTAGATTGTTTTGGGTGCAATCCCAAAACAAGTGGCGCACCATTGGCATTGACAAATTCACCATCAGTCAATTGCGGCTTTACTTGGAACAGTTTCCATCCTGCAACAATATCTGTAACACCATCAAACATCCAGATCTTGTGGGATTTCAGAATTCAGACTGACAGGCACTTGGCCTGCAACACACCTGATATAACAATAGTTGAAAAGAAAAAAAGTTTGGTTCATTGACATTGCAATACCTGGTGATGCACAAATTGAAGATAGGCAGGAAAAATAATCACAAAGTACCGGGACTTGCAAATTGAAGTTGAGCAACTATGGAAAATGAAATCATGTGTTGTCCCGATTGTAATTGGAGCCCTTGGAGCAATACCCAAAGGGCTACCTCACTATTTGGAAATTCTAAATTTACCGGACTTGAACATTCTGATTCTACAAAAAAATACCCTACTTGGAATAGCTTATATCCTCCAATGTTACCTTAACAGTTCCTAGGTCCTTGGTTAGGACTCGAGCTGTTGAGCTATTAACCAAAGGTTGTGAATCTCACCAAAGATTACCCAATAATAATGATGATGATGATGATGATGATGATGATGATGATGATGATAACAACAACAACAATAATAACAGACATTTAATATATGTTAAGACTGTAAATACAACTAATGTGGCAAGCCTACTTCAGCGCTCCAGGTGGAATGCTGATGACTCCATACATTACCAAAGTGAGTAGTAAAAAGACCAAGAAGGATTGACTTGAAATTTCACTGGAAACAATTCTTCTAAGGTATTTATAGGAGGCTATCCCATCAGGCTAAAACTTTGGACTTATTCTTTATTGCCTGGCTGCAGACTTCTTATCCCTTCTACCAAGAATTTCTCCTTTCAGCCCATTTCAAGAAAAAGTAACAACTGAACAAATCTTGTACTGTAGTTTTGCATGTGGGAAAACTGATGGGGAAATTTTTCATTAGAATTTTAGTTTTTAGCCGAATCAACCTGTATAATACGGGTTACTGAGAAAGGGGGCATATAATAACAAACAGTAAAGTATCAATCATATAAACAGAATTCCACATAAAATCAACACTGGCAGTTTAATTGAATTAACTACTTGCTATTTGCTTGCAAGGGAACTTGGATTTTAGCATTCATCCTAAACTCACTGCAGAAAAATAGTTGAAGAGGGAAGATATGGGCCTTTATTTTGGATCCTGTAGGCAATTTTGTGCTGCTGCAATACCGGTATTTGAGGAAGACTATTGCTTCTTCAAATTATGTATATTATTATTATAGTTTGTCACACAGTTTGCCACATGTTTAGACTAGATCTGGCATTTTCATCTACCTGGAGATTCTTTATCAAGGACCTGGGATAGGCAGATATTGTTTGAGCCTGTTTAAGATAACATTGCAGGTAAGCGAGTAAAGCTGCCTTTTGCAATTGATTGGTGATTTTGTCAACATGGATGGTGTTCAAGTGGTGCTCCAAATGTTTTGGGATTGAAACCAAGGAACCTATCACTAGTGGTACTCTCTTTGCTTTCTTTTGCCACAGCCATTTAAAACATAAAGCATTGGAGTCTAACTTATAATAATAACATTGCAAAGATACCATCAGAGATGGACTTTAAAAGTTCCAGCAATGGGTACACTGCCCCGTTGCTGGGTGGGCATGGGGCGTGGGGGGAGGGGGGAGGCAGATAGGGTAGCATTTGGGGGTTCGCCAAACCAGGCAGAATCCTAGCTAGAGGATTGCCTGAACCCATGCAAACTGGAGGAGAAAAACTAATCAAAAACATTATTGGTAGAAATAGCCACAAGTATTCCAGCAGGATAATGTTGCTAGTTGGACCTAAAAGTAGGAGTGGGGTAGTTTCCTGGGATGATTTTGGTATTTCCAAAAGCCGAAACAGAAATGGCCCTGTGGGCAGATGGAAGGAGCAGTCCTCTCACAAACCAGTTGGGGTTGTGACCTGCCTGTGAATCCCAATGTTTGCATAGAGGATTGTTGTGGCCCAGCAGGCACTGTTGGAGCTGCCACCAGACTCCGACAGCGAGGGGCCCTATGAGTTGTCTCTGGAGGATGTGGAGGACCCTGGACAGGGTTCCAACTCCGAGCAGGGCGCAGAGAGGCTGGTTGGCCACCAGGAGGCACCTAAGCCTTGGACCAGTGGGGAGGAGACAAGGGAGAGTGAGCCGGAAGCCAGTAGTGAGTTGTTCCTGGATGCATGCCATCAAAGAGCTAATAGGCGTCAGGAACAATTACGCAATTACAGGAGGTAATTGCACTCAGCTGGTGGTCATTAGGCTCCTCTCCATACTATAAAAGGATTGCTTTTGCACATGCTCCTTTTGCAGAAGTCAACACAGGAACTAATGTTGGAGAACATTATTGTGAGCTTGGCAGGCTGGATTGCTGCCACGGCTTATCTGTGCTGGATTGCTGCCCAAGCTTGTCTGTTCTGGGTTGCTGCCAAGGACCTGTTTGTCTGTTAATTAAATGCCGTAATTTATCTCTGGCTCGGAGTGTGCTTTGGTGTGGAACGAGGGGGGTCAGAACAGAGGACTGCATTGTGTTTTCTAACTTCCCTCTTGGATCCCTTCAATTTAGCTTCAGGCTGCCTGAGGGGCAGGCTAGCACTGAGAGGGAGGCGCAGCTTGGTGATGGCTCTTATCCACTGGAGGGAGCTCATTCTAATAGTTGAGTTACAGATATTCAATGCTGGAGTGCAAATCAAAATCAAGTTCTTTTCCCCAGAACTGTCATCACTTTCATTCACCATTTCTTCCGGGAGTTTTTAAATGGAATAGAATAAGATGCAACAGTAGCCCTTTCCTATTTGGTGTAGGCAAAATGCTGTTAAGGCTTCTGGAGAATCCTATGCCTTTAAGTGAAACATTTCCTCTTGGCAGTTCAACCAATTTTAGTAATTTTGCATGGATCTCATTTATGGGACTAGTGAATATTTTTTTCTTTGAATAGTTTCTATAGCTAATGATTCAAATCATTTTTTTTAACATTATGATGTTTAGCATTTACAAATTAAGGTAAATTTTATTTACTTTCAAGCTAGAATTGGCAGCTATTTAAACTATTGGGCTTCAAAAGTGCCAAGCATCAAGCAAAAAAAATCATTTCATTCATAGGAAGGCTATTCAAATGCTCAAACTACTATGGGATGCTCAAATTACATTTAAACTACTGTCAGATACAAGAGGAAGACAGCAACCTTGACTTTCCCTCAGTAGGTCAAGTGTTTCATGGGGCTTGATAGTCCCAATAGTTTAAATAGCTTGTTTGCAATAAAGGACCTAGTCATATTTGTAAGATATCTGCCAAGTATTAGAGAATATTGAGTCTTATTCCAGTATTCTTTTTAAAAAGAATTAAGAACAATACATAGAAGATCTATTTGTTTTGTGATTATTAGCTTTGCTTTTAGGAGTAAGTTCTGATTCCAAGATTCAGTTTGAGATTCATTTGCCCTTTGGGGAAAAAACAAACCAATTTAATTTAGGATTGAATCCAGGTCAACATGTGAATAAAGGCAAACTGAGACCACCAGAAATTAGGTTTTTTTTGGGGGGTGTCAAAGTATAGGGTCTCCTTTATAGGAGCAATAGGCAATTTTGGAGGATAAAGAGTGTCCAGTATCAAGGCAACAGATGCAGCAATATTAAAACCAGATTCTTTTAAATTCTGTTCTGGTTATACTATACTGTACAAGTAGTTCTTGATTTACAAGCACAATTGGAACCAAAATTCGGTACAATCATAAGTGTAGTCATCGCATGACCAAACTTGATTTTATGTTTATTTTTATGGCAGTCACAAAGCAAATCATCTCAGCCGTTAAGCACTCATGTGGCCATAAAGCAAATCTAGCTTCCCATTGGATATTTTTCAAGGTTGCAAATTGCCATCGCATGATCACAGGATTGTGCAACCATTTGGAAATGCAATTTAATCGCCAAGCACTCAAATTACAATCATATTACCACATGGTTGGTACAATGGTTGTAAGTGCAAGTACAAACCATAAAATACTTTTTCTGTGGCCATGTAATTTTGAATCATCATTGAGCAAACAGTCATAAACTGAGGATTATCTGTAAGATTTTTATTATTTCCCTTTATGCTTGCACCACTGTTCACTCTGACCAGAATTATATACTATTTGGAGTTGGAGTTGCTCCAGTACTATTCAAGCTTCTAACATTTTGAGCAAACAAATTGGGGAGACATTCTGCAAAGGAAGCTAGATTTCCAGATATAAGAATCTTGCCATTTCCTTACTTACTGTTAGTGGGCAATATTTATTTTATTTATTTATTTATTTATAAAATTTATAGGCCGCCCAATCCCAAAGGACTCCGGGCGGCTTACAAAAAAGAACAAAAGAAATAATAAAAGATAAAAAACAACAGATTTAAAATCACAACATGCATTCGATCTGATCGGGGCTGGACCTCAACAATGAGGTCATCAGCCTGGGGCCTGCCGGAATAGCCAGGTTTTAACAGCTTTTCTGAAGGCCATGAGAGTGGGCGAGGTCCAGATCTCTGGGGGTAGCTCGTTCCAAAGGGTCGGAGCAGCCACAGAGAAGGCTCTCCTCCGGGGAGCCGCCAGCCGACATTGTCTGGCTGACGGCATCTGAAGGAGGCCCAATCTGTGGGATCTCACCAGCCGTAGGGAGGTATGTGGCAGTAGGCGGTCCCGAAGGTACACTGGCCCTAAGCCATGTAGGGCTTTAAAGGTAATGACCAACACCTTGAATTGCGTCTGGAGACAATTGGTAGCCAGTGCAGCTCGCGGAGGACAGGTATAACGTGGGTGTATCTCGGTACACCCAATTTCGCTTGCGCGGCTGCATTCTGGACTAGCTGCAGTCTCCGAACACTTTTCAAGGGTAGCCCCAAGGGTAGCGCATTGCAGTAATCCAGCCTAGAGGTGACAAGGGCATGAGTAACCGTTTGAAGTGCCTCCCGATCCAAATAGGGCAAATATTGATGGATTACAGAGAGGAGACATGTTTCTCAGACCATGACAGGGACTATACCAATAATCTCTGAACTCTTCTATTGGAAGGCTACTGGATGTAGAGGGCAAATGTTATTTTTCCTCAAGTCATCTTGCTTAAGATCACTGAAAGGATGTAGCAGAATTGTGGGGATGTTAGTTTTATCTATGATGAGACTTAAACATGGTTCCTAAATCTTCCAAGAGTTTTGTCCATTCATTGTGAGATGTGAGGAGATGAGATACATTTAGCATTCTTTTTAGCAATTTATTCATTTGAAGGACTCTAATTAGGCAGCCCCTGTTGAACATTTTTTCATTATTAAAAAAATCAGAACTGTCGGTCATTTGATTCTATCTTTTTTCCCTTCCTTTACTTCCCAATCTTAGACTTGTTTTTCAAAAAATAAAATTTAGTTGGCTGTTTATCAACTCAACAGATGGCTCTCTAAAGAACTGAATCATCCCCCACCTCTTGACTTTGGGCTGATATGAGATTCAGCTTCACCTCACACAATGACAAGTTTGGCTCAAAGCTTCTGACTTTTATCTTGTTATTCAGGGCTCCTAGGAATTGTTGTACTTCATGCTTTTACTGCATGTTTTCTTGAAAGTTGTTGCTGTAGAATGAGCAAAGTGAAAATTAAACAATTCCCCTTCTCTGTGAAATAATAGGTTACTTGATCTAAAAATCACTCTTCCTCTAGATTGGATCAGCAAATCTGATCAGTAAAACTGTAACTCTGTCTGAGGTTGCAAATGCTACCCTTTTATTGCCCAGGAGTAAATTTACACAAGCAAGCATTACAAAATATTTATTATTATTATTGTTGTTGTTGTTGTACAATTGTATCACAGCGGCCAGTTGTTTCGCCGGATTTGGCATTGGTTACTAGTCGGGCCCCACCCAGGGGCCTAGGACGTCGTAACGTATTTTCGTAATATGCGTGCAGATCCAAGCAGTGCGGCTTTTTGCATTTGACTGATGGTGATTTTGTCAATTTTTAACTGTTTTAAATGTAATTCCAGTGCTTTTGGAATAGCACCCAGTGTGCCAATTACCACTGGAATTACCACTGCTGGTTTGTGCCATAGTCGTTGAATTTCGATTTTTAAGTCCTGGTATCTTGTGATCTTTTCATGTTCCTTCTCGGCGACCCTGCTATCACCTGGTATTGCGATGTCTATGATTGTGACCTTATTTTTCTCAACCAGTGTGATGTCTGGTGTATTATGCGCCAGTATTTTGTCGGTTTGTATACGGAAATCCCACAAGATCTTGACCATCTGATTTTTATTATTATTATTATTATTATTATTATTATTATTATTATTATTATTATTATTATTTATTTGTCTTGTATGCCGCCCACTCCCAGAGGACTCCGGGCGGCTCACAAAAGACAAGGGAAAGGGGGGAACGAGACACAGACAACATATTAAAAACAAAACCAACATTCACAATTTCTATGGAGGTAGATGCTTCTCAGCTCCCCCCAGCCTGCTGGAACAGCCAGGACTTGGTGGCTTTGCGGAAGGCCGGGAGGGTAGTAGGGATCTGGATCTCAACAGGGAGCTCGTTCCAGAGGGCCGGAGCTGCAACAGAGAAGGCTCTCCCCTGGGGAATCGCCAGCCAACATTGGCTGGCAGATGGAATCCGGAGGAGACCCAACCTGTGCGATCTAATTGGTCTGAGAGAGGTAGCAATAGCAGTTAGCAATAGCAGTTAGACTTATATACCGCTTCATAGGGCTTTCAGCCCTCTCTAAGCGGTTTACAGAGTCAGCATATTGCCCCCAACAACAATCCGGGTCCTCATTTTACCCACCTCGGAAGGATGGAAGGCTGAGTCAACCCTGAGCCGGTGAGATTTGAACAGCCGAACTGCAGAACTGCAGTCAGCTGAAGTAGCCTGCAGTGCTGCATTTAACCACTGCGCCACCTCGCGCAGGTAATCGGCAGGAGGCAGTCTCTCAGGTACCCAGGTCCCATGCCATGTAGGGCTTTATAGGTAGCGACCAGCACCTTGAAGTGGATTCAGAGACTAATAGGTAGCCAGTGCAGCTCGCGGAGGATAGGTGTAACGTGGGTGTACCTTGGTGCACCCACAATCGCTCGCGCGGCTGCATTCTGGACTAATTGGAGTCTTCGAACACTCTTGCCATGTAGAAGATCATGCAGGTTAACTTAACATTATATTAAATACCATGCAGATTCTCAATTTTCATTTCATTTCCATTAATTAAAGAAAACCAATGCAATTAAGCAGTCCTGAAAGTTCTGGTGTGGCAGTACTTAAGGCAGCTTGTATCTGTTTGGGAAGGGCAACATCTGTGTCTTGACTAATAATAATTTAATAACACTTCTGTCTTCCTTCTTTCACTTTCCTTATTACCTTTATTCCCTTAATGGTAATTTTAGACTAGACATATATTGTGCGATTCTCCTGTTTCATTTACAAAATTTCTCAAAAAGCTTAAGCATTTTGTCCTTCCCATTTTCCCATTGTGACCCACATTTTGTGTTTGTGTGTGTGTGTGTATGTGTTGTAAAATAATACTGTGATACAGCAGAAGAGGGATATGGAATAGCTGGCTTGGTAGTACGAGAAGAAGAGGAAGCACCTGCGTGCAGCAGAGCACTGTGCTTGTGGTTATTGTCTAGGTGGAGAATGGATACAGGAAAACTGGATAAATGTTTCTCTCAATTCCAACCACTCAGATTTCACAGGAGAAAGGAGGTTCAATGGGGGGAGGGATTCCTGCAGTGTACGTTTTGAGGCTTCATGATTTATCTGTTTGGAAGGGCATGATAACTTATTACTTATTTTAACTAAGTAATATCAAGAAAAACCAATTTAATCTAGGGAAGTCCCAGGTTTAGTCATATATTCCCATGCAAAAACACCAAGGCAACAGTTGTCAATAATTAAATAAGTTAGAAATTCCGGAAAAGGCATCTCTTTTTTCTTTTAACACAACAAAAATCTTTTTTTTTTCTAAGGCAGATGGATGCATTTCCTTCAGTGAATATTTATTTTTCCTCAGAAGGATTCCTTTAGACATGTGCTAATTTGTAGAGATTTAATTCTTTTAAACCCATGTGATTAGTTGTTCTATATTTGTTTTATTAAGTGTTAGCTTGATAGGTTTGTAAATATTAATATCTGAAAATTGAACCAGGCAGGTACTTTTGAAGACAGCCGGCACTCGAAGCAGTACTTGTGTACACAGGACTTATCTGCCTATCTATGTGATAACATACATAATAGCAATAGCAATAGCAATAGCAATAGCAGTTAGACTTATATACCGCTTCATAGGGCTTTCAGCCCTCTCTAAGCGGTTTACAGAGTCAGCATATTGCCCCCAACAACAATCCGGGTCCTCATTTTACCCACCTCGGAAGGATGGAAGGCTGAGTCAACCCTGAGCCGGTGAGATAATAGATTGAGCTTCTTATGAAATTGTGAATAAGTAGTTGAATACTGTCCAGAACCTCTTGCTGAAAATGTATTGGTGAGCTCAGCAGAGATTTATAGCAATAGCAATAGCAGTTAGACTTATATACCGCTTCATAGGGCTTTCAGCCCTCTCTAAGCGGTTTACAGAGTCAGCATATCGCCCCCAACAACAATCCGGGTCCTCATTTCACCCACCTCGGAAGGATGGAAGGCTGAGTCAACCTTGAGCCGGTGAGATTAGAACCGTTGAACTGCAGATAACAGTTAGCTGAAGTGGCCTGCAGTGCTGCACCCTAACCACTGCACCACCTCAGCTCTTTATGATCCTGTACTGGTTGTTCCACTTCCATATGAAGATCTGCATAAGACTTTCTGTCCAGTTGTAGTTAGTCATAGTGATTAACTTTGTTTTACCCTGCAGTGCACAGTGACCTGTGGAGGTGGCATGCAAGTGAGGTCTGTTCAGTGCCTAGCAAATGGGAGATCAGCTACCGGATGCCTCTTGCATCAGAAACCCATTGCATCACAAGCCTGTAATGTAAATTTCTGTCCTCTTCCAGAAGCAAAAGGTAGAGTCAAACTTTTTCTCCTCTAGACCTCAATTTTGTCTTTATATCCTCATATGTTATCTTTTGAATGCGACTTGGGAATCATGAGATGTGCAATCCCAACACATATGAAAAGGGTCAGATTGAGGAGGGCTGCTTAAAATTCGGTTCTAGAGATCTAGTTGAACCAATATTAAAGGTATTGTGAGTATTCCACCAGGACTGCTTGGCAAAGAGCATTCAGAGACTTCAAATACAATCATAATCTTCAAATTTCAAAGTCCAAAACCCAAAAGAATCTCAGATAGGGGAAAAATGGAAAGAGTAGGTTATGTACGTAATTAGTTGCAGAACTATTTAGTTTAAAGCAAAAGGAATGAGAAAACCTCTATTATTTGAAGAAAGATGGAGGTTATTTTGAGCGTGGCACGACAAAACCGCGGTCCACTAAAGCGCACCCGATTAAAGCGCATACCTGACGTCATCAGCAGCGCGACAAATACGACCGCGGAGAAAAAAGGGCGCTTTAAAAAGCACTTTTAAAGAAAGCCGATTCACGTAAAGGTAAGGGTTAGGTTTAGGGTTAGGATTAGGTTAAGGGTTAGGGTTAGGGTTACGTTAAGCGTTAGGGTTAGGTTTAGGGTTAGGTTTAGGGTTAGGTTAAGGGTTAGGTTTAGGGTTAGGTTTAGGGTTAGGTTAAGGGTTAGGGTTAGGGTTAGGTTTAGGGTTAAGTTTGGGGGGGTTAGGGTAAGGTTTTTGCGTTAATCTTAACTTTACCGCTCACAGGGTGATGTTTTTGTCGCGCTGTGATGATGTCAGGTACGCGCTTTCGTCGAGCGCGCTTTAGTCTACCGCGGTTTTGTGGTGGAACCATTTTGAGATGAGCTCCTCAACAGGAAAAAAGTACCTGAGATATTCTCCATGAAGAACATATTTCAAACTGTGAAGATCAGTCTAAAGTTACTTCACTTGTCAAATGGATGAACTTTTGCACAGAACAAAGTAAACAGCAACTCAAACATTATTCAGGGAGAAAGAGAGAGAAAAATGCATGTGTATGAACACAAGAGATGGACATATATCATGAGAACTGGGGCATACGTGCAGATACTCATACAGTACATATATATTCACAGACACACACACACAAACACAAATACTGACATAGTATGTCATGAGTTACATATGACTCGCCTTCAACTAAATCACAGGTATTGAAGCTGAGTGATATTATATGGTTGTCTAAGTGTTCAGTTTTGTGTTTTTCAACAATTCTTTAGCAACATTTTTATTATACTTATGTAATGTTGTATTAGTACATATAGGCATATACACACCTTGTTTTCTTTCATAACGCATTTAAATAAAAACATTGGTCAGTAAATTAAAATGTCCTATCATCCAAGCTTCAAGTAAATCAAATCTTTTTTTAAAAAAAATGCTACATTTACATTTATTCAATATACTCAGAAAGCTAACTCTTCATTCAACGAATTTGACTACATTTGCTATGTCTTTTCTGTTCATATTTCTAGATATCTTCTGCAAGGATTATTTTAACTGGTGCCACTTGGTTCCCCAACATGGCGTTTGTGGTCATAGTTTCTATGGGAAGCAATGCTGCAGGTCTTGTATCAATTCTAATTTGTGAGCATCGGCTCTAAAATATAAGGCTTAGCTCTGAATGCAGAATGAGCTTCACTTCTTAACTGGCATCTGAGCTGAATGAACCAGAGAATCTCAAGAGCGACTGAATCTCTGAAGCATCCTTCTCGGCAAACAATACGACTCCAGATTTTTTTTAAAAAACCCACATAGCCAACAACTACATGCTTGTGAGGCCACATCCCACATCCTTTACAGTATTCCGATGTGACCCGAGTGGATACCTTGTTCTTAAAATAAATCAAATGAAGGGGCTTTTCAACATAAAACAGGGCATGGTTTATTTCCTCCCGAGTCTGAATATTATAGGAAGGAAGCTGATCCTTTGAAAATATAACCAATTTTTTTTTTGAGGAGCCGATGAGAGAACATCTATGAACAATAACAGAACTATTGGTGGAGACTGGGGGTTGAGTTTTCTTTATACCTCAGTTTCTCCTGCTAAATAAATACTTTGGGAAACATCCCCCAGCAGTTTTTTTTCTGACACGAGTCCTGTGGAAATTAGCAAGTGCTATTCCAAGTACATTGTTGTAGAGGAGCATATTAGTGGGGCTCTCACAAAAGTCCCCAATATTATTGGCCTTGTACCAGCCACTTTGTTGGAACCTTGTGAAGGAGATACTAGAACTAGAATGCATGATTCATCTGCTTACAAAGATCCTATAAGAACAAATACTGTAACAGATTGCAGCAATTGAAACGTACTTGGGGCACCACTGCTAATAAATAAAAATTAACTCGGGCTTTTCTTGAATATGCAGGATGCAGAGAAAAACAGGCAGAGCCTAAAGATTCAGTTTTTCAGTGTGTGTTGGATAATAAGATCTTTTACATTCATCACTGTTAAGTGAGCAATCATATTTAAATGTCCTTATTTTATGCTTTACTCTTAAGTATAAAAAGAGTGTTCTGCTATCAGTGTTACAGAAATGGCTGATTATACCAAAAGTATGTTGTTTGTATTTAAACACAAGGTACTGTCATGTTACATTTCAGCACCAAAATAGCATAATACATCCATTCATTTTCCCCCTCTTCTTTTCTTGTTATAATGGCTGTTCAACATCACCAGAAATTATTTGCAAATTTAGAATTACACAGAACCTCAATGTTAGAAAACAGGTGTCTTGCAATTTGAAATAAAATGTGAACACATAGAACACTAGTTGTAGCACTGAGTTGTTTAGTTTTCACTAAACAAAGCAAGTTTCTGGTCCTCATGACTGTAAAGTAATATTCATATGCACATGTGCAATCCATTTGCACAATCTCAGACACCCAATGGTTGGTGGAATTGAATAAAATGTGTCTTTAATTTCCAACTCCATTACAGAAATTAATACAAGCTGAATACTATTGACAGACTTTTTTTAAATACAAATATGGACAACTTAGAATAACATAAGCAAAATCAACTTTTCTCTGTCCAGAATTATTGGTGCTTTTCTTTGTCCAGATTTATTGGTGCTGTTCTCAGATTTTTTTTTTAAAAAAAAAACTTTTTTTTCTTTTTGGTGCTGCCAATGAAAATGGGAATTTGAAAATGTATATTACCTGATATTTAATTAAAAAAAACGTTTCTGTATTATCTCATTATTTCATTGATCATATTGAAAGATTCATTTGGAAATATATATTTTACCATTTTATTTCTGATACTATGGTTGTATTATTGCATTCGTTTTCTTGCCTCATTTATTATTTGTGAACATCAAATCCCATCAGATATTTACATAACACAGTCCCACTTCTAGAACCCATGGCAGAATAATCCAGAACGTAGAAGCAAATTGAAACTTGTTGCCCAGTAATTATCATGGAGCAAATAGGGAAGGATTTATCATTTACCTAATGGCAACTGTATATGTGTGTAGATCTAAATTCATGTAGACCGATTTTCTTTAATAAGTACATATGAATATATTTCTTCCTGAAATGTTCAGTTTCTACTCACAATTCCTCAAAGTTTGAGTTTTGAAGATTATCTGCCATAATTTTGCTTTATATGCTGTGCATTGCATTTAAAGAAATATCAGTCCACCAGTGGTGGCTTTCAAAAATTTTTCGAACCTACTCTGTGGGTGTGGCCTCCTTTGTGGGAGTGGCTTGCTGGCCATGTGATCTGGTGGGAGTGGCTTGCCAGCCATGTGTTTTCTCTCTCTCTCTCTCTCTCTCTCTCTTTCTCTCTCTCTCTCTCTTTCCTTCCTTTTGTCTCTCTGTCCCTTTTTCCTTTTTTTCTTTCATCTCGCTCTCACTTTTTCTTCCTTTTTCTTCCTTTTTTTCTTTATTTCCTTCTTCCTGTCTTTCTCTTTCTCTCTCTGTGTGAGTGTGTGTGTGTGTGTCCCCACCCAAACTGATAAATGTTAACAAATATCCCTTACCCTGAACCCCATACAAAAGGGATCTAAAATAAATTGTAGCTTCCCATCCCATCCACATAATTACTTCAAATTGTGTTAATTTGTCTTGCTAAACCATAAATAAAATCCTAGTGTTTCCTGTGAGTGAGAGAGCTGAAAAGACCCCAGGCCACCCTTCCACTTGGAAGACCTGAAGTCCAGGACTGAAAGGACATGCTAGAAATTATAGCAAATGGAGAAACAGACCTGGTCCGCCTTAGGAAATCTAACTCTAGCTTTATTCTGGTTTCAAATATACTTTAACTGAGCTGGAAATAAATCAGCCCAGCTCTCAAATACATGGCCAAAATTGTGGGATTACCAAGGTGCTTATATATATACATATACACTTATATATGAGAAAGTTTGCCAAGCATTTAAAAAAGGTATGTGAAAATCTATATTAAAGCCCATCTATCTCCCGAGTCTTATTACATATTACACCAAATATGTGGCTTGGGTTTTGGACACAGACAGGAATGTATACTTCGCTTAGAATATATCATATAAAAGCCAGCAGAAAGTGCAGACAAAACTGATGAATCTAACAAATAGAGAATACATAATTCATATACAAGTCATAAGTAGAATTATAAATATTAAAGCCACATTCAGCTAAATATAACAACATTGGCTTTCCATAGCACATACACTGCGAAATGTGTCAGAAAATCTATTAAACAATGGAAGATACAGGAAGGATCCACCCATCCATCAAAACTTTAATTCAGACATTGATCAGAAATCCAGCATAATTAATAAAAATCTAATGCATAATAAGACATTCAGTAATTTTCATATGCAAGCAAGGTTATCTCTGCAGATATAGTTATTTGGTCTGATAGTATATCTGAATTGTTAAGTAGCAATCATAGTGCCTTTCTTGCTTTACAGACTTACACAATTGAGCCTAAAATTTCTGTTGCTAAATGAGACATTCGTTAAGTGAGTTTTGTCCCATTTTATGACTTTTACAACTTTTCTTACCACAGTTAAGCGAATCACTGCAGTTATTAAGTTAGTAACACAGTTGTTCAGGAAACTCGCTTTCCCACTGACTTAGTTCTCAGAAGGTTGCAAAAAAAGAGATCATATGACTCTGGGACATGGTAATTGGCATAAATATGAACCATTTGCCAAACATCCTATTTTTGATCACACAACCAAGGGGTTGCTGCAATGGAGGTTAAGTATGAAAACCAGTCATAAGTCACTTTTTTCAGTGTAACGTTGAATAGTCATTAAGCTGTTGTAAATTGATTCAGAGGCAATTCTTGTTTGATAGGCAGGCTAAAACAGAAGCAGTGAAGGAATAATATGTCAGGCCTGCAATTATATTCCTTTTAGAATTTTGGCCTGCCACACTTTCTCTTATTTCATTATGCTGTTTCATTAGTATAGTCAATGGGAGGGGGGAATAGACAGGAGTAGGATTGTGGAATGTATTGTTGTCATTCTTTTCTAGGTCATCTTTTGTCTCCGCACTTTCACACCTGACCGGAAGCAGCTGGGTGTGGATGCCAGCGTGGAAGAAGATTGGACCATGTGATGGATTGTGGGTGTGGGGACAAGATCATGAACTTTTAACTGGGTGGGATTCTGATGTAATTTCCAGAATTGGGATTTACACAGATATGGTAAAATGTCTGATTTATTAAATTGGAACTTTAAGGATCGTTTTGCCTTGGACTCTGATTTAATTCTACATGATACTTGGAACGCTGACATTATGTTTTTTTAATCCATTTTTTATTGTAAAGATCCGTAGCAGATGGGAACATTCATATAACTGGGCATTTATCACAGGGGCTAAGAGATCCAGTCCATTTTATATTTTTATATAACAGCTTTATAACAGGAAAGGTGAATATATGTGTCCCAGGAAAGACAGCTTTATCTTTTTTAAGATGCTAAGAACAAAGTTCCCATTTCCCATTGTTTAACAGATATATCTTCTCTTTATCGTTCTTAATTTTTACTGCTATACAGTAAAAATTCAGTTTCTGAGTGGTAGAAACTGATCCTTGCATACAGCTATATGCTCTTATGGTTTTCCCTGTAGGAGGCATCCCAGTCTTCTCATTTTGTGCCATGACAAATTTATAATCATATTTATAATCTCAACAAAAGATTATAGAGACCTTGTCAAGAGTCCCATATCCCACCCCCCAAGTTTTTCCTTTTCTTTTCTCTGTCCTCTGTTCTAATTCCCTGTCTCAGTCCATTCTGTTCTGCCTAGCAACTGTCTCCTAGCATCATTCCCTGGAAGTTTTCTGCTGCTCAATATTTCACACTTCTGAAGCTCTATTATGTAATATCCCTTATTCCTGCTCAGCTGTCCTGCCATGAGAAGGGGGTTTCATTTTTTTTTATTAAATAAACAATGCAGTGTGGGAAAGAACACTTAATTCTTTTCCAGCGATAGTGATTTTCCAAAACTATGCCACATAGCCATGGACATGGACCCTGAAGTTACTGTTAAGTCACATTGGCATAAACATTGCAAACAGTATCCAGATTTCTTAATTTTTCCATAGTATGAATCCAGTAGCATATTAGAAGAAGGTTACATGCATCTGGAAAAAGGGTTAAGACACTGTCTTAATGTTGCTTCTCTAAATTGAAACTAAAGTATTCTTGCCTGTTTTACGTTCCTGTGGCTCATGGACTAGATGTGATCTCAATCTCCTTTTTGCCATCTAAGAACATACACTGAACCTCTGGGCAAATTGTTAGCATCTCTCTCTCTTTCTCTCTGTCTCTCTCCCTCTCCCCCCTCTCTTAAAAAATCCATCTTCTCTTTAAAATATAAGATATTCTGTAGGTATTTGCGTATGTGTGTCAATGCATATACACATACATATACACCACAGGCACTCATACTTATGCAGATACATACATACTAGCCTGTAAACTAATATTTTATTTGCATTTATGCACTTCAGGTTCTGACATGCCCTGCTGGGGTGATTGTGGTAGGGAGATCAACTTTGCTTCCGAAGATGCCAGCCTCAGTTGCCAGTGAAATGTCAAGAAACTCTGATGCCCAACGATGCCCAACAGATAGTTAAGGGGAAAATTCCCTGTGACAACTGATGAGTGGAGACCACACAATCTGTTTGAGCCAGTGGTGGGTTTCAAAATTTTTTGGAACCTACTCTGTGGGTGTGGCCTCCTTTGTGGGAGTGGCTTGCCAGCCATGTGACCTGCTGGGAGTGGCTTGCTGGCCATGTGTTCTCTCTCTCTCTCTCTCTCTCTCTCTCTCTCTCTCTCTCTCTCTCTCTCTCTCTCTCTCTTTCCTTTTGTCTCTCTGTCCCTTTTTCCTTTTTTTCTTTCATCTCTCTCTTTCTTTTTTTCTTTTTTTCTTTTTTTCTTTCTTCCTTTCTTTCTCTTTCTCTGTGAGTCTGTGTGTGTGTGTGTGTGTGTGTGTGTGTGTGTGTGTGTGTGTGTGTGTGTGTCAGTGATGGGTTTCAAAAAAAATTGGAACCTCTTCTGTAGGTGTGGCCTACTTTCCGGGTCCACTGGTGGAATCTCTTCTAACCGGTTTGGTAGATTTGACGAACCGGTTCTACCGAATAGGTGCGAACTGGTAGGAACCCACCTCTGGTTTGAGCCAACTTAATTGAACTGGACAATGGACACCCACACAATATAGAGAAATAATGCTGAGTAGTAATTACGTTGATATGTCAATCATCTTAATTCTGATGGCATATGTTACATTTTATGCTTACAATGAGAATATATAATTAGTGAAGCAAAGCTCTGCAAGAGTCCGCACCTGTGCTTAGTTACTTCCTGTTTTACCATCCAAAATTGATCCAGTACTATTTTGAGCTAACCTCTAACTAACTAACTCGTGAGCTAACCTCTGTAACTGTCTGAGCAAGGTATTAGAGAAGGTAATTTGAATTCAGAGGCCTTGCTGGCTTGCAGGTATTGGTTCAATATTTATATTACTCCTTCGGCAGTAGTACTATATGTTGTGTCTGAAGTTTTCCCACTGGTCCGCTTTTCCTAGAGGGTGCTATGCTTGTCCCTGATTGGTCGCCTGTTTGACAGTCGGTATAAAAGGAGTTGTCTTACAGATGGCACTTGGCACCAACAAGGTTAGCTAAAATCTTAACAAATACCTCCCCAAAATGTTGGAAATGCGAATCAATACACGGAACATATTACCATTTATGGTGGACCTATGAGGAGGCTAAAAAATTTTGGGGAAAAAATCAAAAATTGGCTGGAGGCAATAACAGGGGTTAAAATAGAATGGAAACCTGAAGTTTTTTTTAATTAGGAATTATGTCTGCGAAATACAAAAAAAGAAATCCAGTATTTAATACTACATATAATTACGGCGGCAAGGGTTGCCTTTGCCCAGAAATGGAAAAACAAATTAATCCCAAGCGAAGATGAAATAATAAGAAAGGTTATGGGCTGTGCCGAAATGGACAAACTAACTAAAGAAATCCAGGGAAAAGAAGAATCAGAATTCTACCAGATATGGGATAAATGGTATAGGTGGATGGAGGAAAGTAAAAAGAATCAATGGAGGAATATAACAAAAGTCAAAAAATAATAGTTATGAGTAAAATAAGAGGGTTAAGAATGGTGAAATCCAAATGAAATACAATAGAAGGGGAAATAATATAAGGTGAGCAGTATCGATTGATGATTGCTATTATAAAGAACAGGAAGTTCCTGTTCCATATTGTATAAACGTGATGTACGTCTAATTTTGTGTCTGTGTGTATTTTACATGTTTGTTAATAATAATAATTAAAAAAAATTAAAAAAGGAGTTGTCAAACAGGGCCTTAGCTGTTGCCATTAGCTGAGCAAGCACATTGTTAGCTGCTACGTTTGAGAACCTTGTTAGAAATAAAGCTGTTAGCCATTAGCCCTGGCTCGCCTCAGTTCTTTAGCCTCCTGTTCTGAGGATAGAACACTGGTGACGAAGATGGGATGTTAGACTGAGGCTTAAGAGCTGTAAACAGATCACTAATAAAAGGCTCCAGTCACTAAAATAACTGCAAATCCACCCAAGGAAAGATTGACCATGAGAAGTCAAAACTTAAGCCTAATTCCTCAGACACATTTGCTAAGTCACTACAGTCTGACAGGAATGGCTTCGATGAATACCTTTGAGGCTTTTAATGGCACCGTAGAAACGTGGGATTCGTACATCACACGTTTTGAATGTTTTTTTGAGGCCAATGATTTTACGGAGCTCTCCAGTAGCCCCCAAAAAAGGGGCCTGCTTTTTAAATTTGTGTGGGACAGAAATGTTCAACATTGCTCGGACCCCTCCTCGCATCTCATCCGGTGCACTCGGTACCATGGGACACAGTGGTGGGATTCAGCCAGTTCGCACCTATTTGGGAGAACTGGTTGTTGGAAGAAATCTCCTTTTGTTTTTTTTTCCACTTTACAGGGCTAATCCTGTAAGGAAGGCGGGAAGGAAACAATCCTAGTGTTGTTTCTAGCCTGATCTTTATTGCCCTGCTTACAGAAACTGCCTCTCCGGTTAATCCTTATTACATTGTAACAGCTAAGGCGAAGCGTCCATCGATGTGAGTGCCGTTGAATTGGCCACACCCACCCAGTCACATGAGAACCGAGCCCCACCTACCCAGCTGGTCATTATGGCAGAGAACCGGTTGTTAAATTATTTGAATCCCACCACTGATGGGACACAACACTATACTTAATCCATGATGACTTTGTCCTCCACCAAATTAATCCATCGGTTACTAGCCAGCTCTTCATGAATATTAGTTCCTCTTGGTGATCATGGATTTAAATTCATTATAGGGAAAATGGCAGTAGCTACAGAGAAATTACAAGACTGCCAAAAAAACTGCCAAGAATGTACATTGCTAAAAGGAAATCATTTTTCCTTTTATAATTTCTATACCATCGTGCTCCCTGCTGTTGATTTTCGAGCAAACCGTTTAAGCCAAATTTAACAGAATTTACATCCCGTCATGTCCTTTGGGAGACAAGGGACAATGCCTACTCAGAGGCAATGACAGTTGCAGCAGCAGTAAATTCTTAGACAGCATTTACCACGTCCAGGCTGAACAAAAAGTCAACTTAACCCCAGCTAGCTGAAATCCAGCTAGCTTGCATTTCTGAATCCATTTCTATGTAAACATCTGACTCATCCACCCCCAGGTTTCAGGACTTGGCAGACAATATCCTTCTGTAATTGAGGAATTCTGCTGCTCTCATCATTTTGTGGTCATTTCAGGTCCTGTCCCTAGTTATTCTGTTGGAAATGTTGGAATCCTGCAATAGCTAAATGATGGCTAAGGTCAGGAGGGGAAAGTGGAAAGCATAGATTTACTCATCCCGTTCTCTGCACTGTATAAATCTTTCCATTTTTCCTCCAAACACAGAGATAACTATCTGTTACTAACAATTTAAAACTTTGTTTTCATTCAAAAAAAGAAAAAAAAGAAAAATATTTTGCAGTAGTCAGGACACACATAGGAACTATTCCTCAGTTAGAGAGGCAACTTTTAGCAACCTTTAGAATTAGAGACAGCCCTTCCATGCAGACTTTCTTCAACCAACACCACTAGGGACAACGTAGAGAAGTGACATTAGAATCAGTTACCTTAATAGTTCAGCAAAGTATCAAGCATTGGTTCAGAGTAGCAAAAAGTGCAGCCTAAGGGCAAGGCCTGTTTAATAAGCTTCTCTCTCTCTCTCTCTCTCTCTCTCTCTCTCTCTCTCTCTCTCTCTCTCTCTCTCTCTCTCTCTCTCTCTCACACACACACACACACACACACACACACACACACACATATACTGGCCTAGATGATCATTGCAGATGGATTCTTGCGAAACAAGATAGAGAAAAAGAAGGAGGACAAGAAAAGAACGTGCTGTGGAAGAATCAGCTTTTATGACCTGGAGCTAAACAGCAGAACTCAGCCTGCTAGGAAGAGCTGCTCCCTGCCTGAATCATTTTGGCAGCCCCAGAGCCTCACGGGGCAATGCAGTCAGAAAATGGGACATTTGGGGATAAATAAAGGGATGAGAAGCTTGAGCTTTGCTGAAACTTCAGACCATGGGTCCGCAAACTGTGGCCCGGGGGCCACATGTAGCCTGCCGAAGCCATTAATCCAGGCCACACAGAACCACGAAGCTACCCTGCCCACATTGCCCCGCCCACCCTTCAGCCCTAGGAGGCCAAAACATGAGTGAAGATGGCCCGTTTTCGCGCGGTCTTTGCCTGCACAATGCTTCTTAGAGGCAGGGGAGGTCAAGAATGGGGTGCACAGATGCCTCAGGAGGCCAGAAAATGGGCCAAATTTTCACCTCCCCCACCTCCAGAAGATAAAGAGGGAGAGAAGGAGGGAGGGAGCGAGATATAGACAGATAGATAGATGATAGATAGATAGATAGATAGATAGATAGATAGATAGATAGATAGATAGATAGATAGATAGATAGATTATAGATAGATAGATAGATAGATAGATAGATAAGATAAGATAAGACAGATAAATAGATAGATAGATATAGTGATGATATAGAGACAGAGATAGAGATAGAGATAGAGAGATAGAGATAGATAGATAGATAGATAGATAGATAGATAGATAGATAGATAGATAGATAGATAGATAGATAGATGGAGAGGGATAGATATATGATAGATAGATAGATAGATAGATAGATAGATAGATAGATAGATAGATAGATAGATAGATAGATAGATAGAGAGAGAGAGAGAGAAAGATAGCTATAGAGAGAGATAAAGATAGAGATAGAGATGATATAAATATAGATATATAGATATAGATATGTAGATGTAGAGATAGAGATAGAGTTAGAGATAGAGAGATAGAGAGATAGGGATAGAGATAGATAGATAGAGAGTGAGTGAATGAGGGAGGGAGGGAGGGAGGGAGAGACTTATTGATTGTAAGCTCCTTGGGGCTGAGAAGAATTGCTGCTGTGGACTGCTAGACTCTTAAACAACTGAAAAAACAATCTAGGAAAAAGGAAAGTCAACCAAAAGAGCAACATGCAACAAAAGCAAATAAAACACCCTCAGGAGCAAAACAAATTAAAGTTTAATTTGTGTGTATTGTTTAATGGACTTTTAAATTGGCCATACCCAACTAGACACATGACCTAGCCATGCCCACCCAGTCACATGACCACCTAGCCACACCCACCCAGCCGGTCCAGCCCCCAACAATCTGAGGGACCGTGAATTGCCCCCCCGTTTAAAAAGTTTGAGGACCCCTGGTTTAGACATCACTATCATCTCCAAATTTATCCCATATCCTCAAGATGGATTTTGGCCTTCTCCATTTTGGATGTATGATCCTTGTTGTGCTGTACCAACGTAGTGCATATGTGGTGTGTGTGTGTGTGTGTGTCTCTGTGTGTGTGTGTGTGTGTGTGTGTGTGTGTGTGTGTGTGTGTGTGTCTCGGGGGTGGGTTTCAACCGGTACGGACCAGTACAGACCGGTACGGACCGGTACGTCCGTACCGGATGGTGAAATTTAGAGTGTCTTTCTGTATCCATTGGTCAGGAGGCCCCATACCGGAACGCTCCCTCCCCTCATTCACTCTTTCACTCCCCCCGTCCATCTGCACCATGCTACCAAAAAGTTTTCAGAAGAGGAACCAGAAGAAGAAAGAACTGGTGACTGGCTGGGATGGCGGGGGGAGGATGTGGGAGAAGAGGGAAAAAGGAGAGAGGCTGCTGGAAGAGTGGGTACATGTGCACAGGCTGTGGCTTTTAAAAAACGTCTGACTGAATCCAGGAAGAGGGAAGAGGCAGAGGGGCTGGAAGATACTATAGGAATTGCCCACAGTTAGACATGGCTAAATCCTAAAAACAACAATAAATAAATAAATGATAGACATAGATGGATAGACAGACTATCGATTTGATGCTTTACAATATCCCATCTTATATTATTGACGTTGAGTAGAATACCTTACTCTCCTACCTAGTGTTGTTGCCAGTTTTTGGAGAACAACTGTGTAAAGAGTTGGAGATCATGCAACAAGGAGAACATGGGATTTGGGGATTTAATATCTGTACAAAATTATGATCTCTGCAAATGTATATTATCAGCAAAGGGGCAGGAATTGAAATAGCTTCTCTTGAACAATAGTAACAGACACAGGGGCCGCCCTCCTCCCCATATCTGTAATTATTTCATCTTGTGTTCATTTAAAAATAATTACATGGAACAATGTTTACTCCTTCACAGTTCTTATTTTGATTTGCTTTCTTCTAACTTCCATAATCTCAAACATAACGGGTCATTAGAACAATAGAGACATCAAAGTTATTGTATGCCGGTAATTTTATACTTCATATATTCATTTATCCCTGCAGTTCATTAAAAGCTATCTTAGAGCAAATCTAGGAACATTTCAGGCATGTTTCCAAAAAATTATCCCATCAAATGTACTAATACATTTTTATTTCATTACATGAAACAAGTACCGTGTGCTGTTTCTTTGAGATTTTGAATAATTGAATGGCGCTGCCAGTTTTTCGGTTATTGCTGTGAAGTGTGCCACATTCACTCTGTCTGATTCCTAATTGCAAGATTCATACCCTATTTCCAGTTCTGCAATCCTTATGGCTGCTGCTTACATGAACCTGACATATCCCTGCATGCCCCTTCATCATTACCTCTATTGAATATAAATAATGCTTCAGTGCTTTAATTCATTAGTTCACCACATTTCATGCCAGCACAGTTACTACGACTAAAAAAATCATCAGATTTTAACATCATTAATAAATCATTTGATTTATATTCTTTCATATTTGTAGATTTAGGTTTATAACAGTAAGGGATTATAAGAGATGCCAGGTTCAAAATGAAATTCAAATATTATAATTCATCTCCCATGCTGTTTTCACTTTCAATATTACCCCAAACTTTTTGGCAGGAGATAGGAAGGAAGGAAGGAAGGAAGGAAGGAAGGAAGGAAGGAAGGAAGGAAGGAAGGAAGGAAGGAAGGAGGCAGGCAGGCAGGCAGACAGGCAGGCTTTAAGGTAGATTACTCTTCAACATTTGAAAAAACAGGTATTAATTGATCAGTTTTGTTTGAAGCAACATACTTGTCTGGATCCTTAATATTGTGTGACATTTATTTAGATCATTAAGATGTGATCTATAAATGCTGCAATATAAAATCAAGGAGAATTAGAATGGACACCAAGCCTGAATGGATGAAAAACCTCTTTAATATGGATTACTGAATTATCAGGACTTCTTTATAAGCATTATTTTGCCTTCTTGATGTGTTTCTCGATTGACTAGAAAAATCCACATAAATTCACAACATACATTATTATAAAAATAAATTCAACCCAGTTATTTTTCTACTTCCAACGATCTTAAACAAGACATATCTTCAGGGTTACAGAAAATAAGGAAATGACTTTCCCCTGCATCAAGTATAAACTTAACAACTTTAACTTTGTTTTATGAAAGGTCATAAAATGGGGCAAGATTCACTTAACAACTGTCTTGCTTAGCAGCAGAAATTTTGGGGTCAATTCTGATCATGGCTGGCTAGGAAATTCTGGGAGCTGAAGTTTATAAATCTTAAAGTTGCTAAGGTTGGCTTAGAAGGACTGAAGAAAAAGTCAATATGGTTTTTCTATAGGGGACAACTGAGCATCAACCTCGAAATTCTACAACTGGTTGAAATAACATTGTCCAGAAGACATAATTTCTCTGCAGAAACTAATACGCTGTATATCTGCTTGAGAGATGCTGACTCTTCTGTCAAAATCATTTATTAAAAATTCAAGCTATTGCCAGTTTTCTATTTATTTTGGACAAGACACTGTTTTATTTTTACTACAACACATTCTGCTTTATAAGGGGGGGGGAATCCAGCAGAATTAAGCATATGACTTGCATCTATCACCTCTTAACTTTTGAGCTTTGGCCATGAAGAGAGAATAAACTTTCAAACGCAGCATTCTGATGTTATTCTTTCCCCAGCAATAAATGAAATTTATTTATTTCAATTGAGGCATTTTATCATGGAGTCAGACTCATAAATTCAGTGGTAGGCATTCCACTTCTCCGCAGAAGTAAAATACTGTGGTTTCTTAAAAGCCAATCCATTACATTTTCAAGATATTTAATAAACACTGCTATGATCATACATTTTCAACTATCATAAATCTTTTAAGCACTAGAATAGACACCGTGAAAAAGAGACAGTAATGCAGCCTCTAGTTTCCCCCATCCAGGGCCTTCCAGATGTCTTGGACTTAATCTATCATTTCCAAGCCAGGACATTCTTTATCTTTTGCTAGAATAGATAATCAACATATACAGAGGGCCACAGGTTGAAGAAGGCTGAGTAGCAAGGAAGTCAGAAAGCCTAAACATAAGCAAAATCATATGACACAGAAATACTAAGTGGCATAAAATTTCACACTTCGTAAACCTGGTGCAGGAGAATTAGAGAAAAGAGAATTAATGTAGAAACTCATCATGGGTTAGTTCCATGTACTATGACATTAAGCTTCCATTTATAGGTTAACTCCGTGTACTAGGTTGCTATGTGAGCTACTAAGGGGCAACAGCTTCTTAATGTATTCCCTTTGGTAACTTGTGGGCAACTGTATAATGGAGAAGGGAGTACAGCTTCCAGAACAGAATAGGAGCCATGATTTCATGTGCTTCATACCTTCCGTTCTATGGCAGGTGAATCTCTTGTTTTCAATAGAACAGTTATAGTGATATGTGTTGTGGCCCAGCAGGAGCCGTTGGAGCTGCCACAAGACAGTGAGGGGCCTGGAGTCGGCTCTGGAGGATGTGGAGGACCCTGGACAGGGTTCCGACTCCGAGCAGGGCTCAGAGAGGCTGGTTGGCCACCAGGAGCTGCCTGAGCCTTGGACCAGTGGGGAGGAGACAAGGGAGTGTGAGCTGAGGTCAGCAGTGAGTTGTTCCTGGATGCCCAGCACCAAAGAGCTAATAGCCGTCAGGGACAGTTGAGCAGTTACAGGAGGTAATTGCACTCAGCTGGTGGTCATTAGCCTCCTCTCCAGACTATAAAAGGACTGCTTGTGGACACACTCCTCTTGCAGAAGTCAACGCAGGAACTAATGTCGGAGAACATTATTGTGAGCTTGGCAGGCTGGATTGCTGCCAAGCCTTATCTGTGCCGGTTTGCTGCCAAGGACCTGTCTGTCTGTAAATTAAATGCCGTAACTTATCTTTGGCTCAGAGTGTGTGTTGGTGTGGGACGAGGGGGGGGGGGGGTCAGAACAGATATGTAAGGATAATAATTCAGGGTATCATGAATGGATCAATGGGCAGCTCAGCAGAACATGAGTCATTCATTCAATATCCTCCATGCAGGATATTGCTGCCCTGGAAGAGAAAGTTGCTGTATTTCTCTTCCAGAAGCCTTGATAAGTGTCGATATAATATCATACTTTCTTTTCTATAGCAATTGTGCCTTCTGGCCTGATCTCTGGGCTTGGGAACTTTTTAGAAGACTTAGTAGATGACTGACCTTCAGCATACAAGAGACTGCAAATGAAATGAAATGAAATTAAGCCAATTAAGCAGTAATATTTAGCCCCACGGAATTCTCATTAGCATGCTATAAAAATAGCATTTATTGCTTTCTGCTGGGTGCCTCATGGCTCAATTGCTTGAAACCTTCTATATTATACCTGTTCTATGTGCGAGGTTTCAATTGTACGAGAAGTTTTCTGGGATGCTGCTAGGGAGCCAATCTAAACATTACTTTCTCCTTTCTTAGGGGAAAAAACCCCTCTTATTAAAAAAAAAATCTCCAAATAAAATTCTTGAAAAGAGACAGCCTCTTCATCCAAATCAGTCCTCTTCAATAGGCTAAACTTATAAAACTCACAATTTCTTTCTGCATTTGTTAAATCGTTGAATCATTTTATTAAATGATTAAAAGCTGGTCTACCTGACGAAAAAGAAGCGAGGCCTGGCCCTGTTAATACCGCAAGGAAATTCTGTTGTAACAATAATCCAGAAGAAGGCAATGGCTAATCACTTTCATATTTTCTCCAAGAAAACGACATGCATGTGTCCATGAAGCTACTGGAAGTCCAAACTTAGAAAGGGAAGAGAAATACTTTATTCTCATTGTACGTATATACCAGTGGTGGGGTTCAAATAATTTAACAACCGGTTCTCTGCCCTAATGAACAGCTGGGTAGGCGGGGCTCGGTGGTCAGGTGACTCTTGGGCATGGCCAACTCAACATCACTAACATTGATGGGAGCTTCACCTTAGCTGTGACAATGTAATAAGGGTTAACCAGAGAGGCAGTTTCGGTAAGCAGGTCAATAAAGATTAGGCTAGAAACAACACCAGAATGTTTCCTTCCTGCCTTCCTTACAGGATTAACCCTGTAAAGTGGAAAAAAACAAAACAAAAGGAGATTTCTTCCAACAACTGGTTCTCTGAACTACTTAGAAAGTTAACAACCGGTTCTCCCGAATAGGTGCGAACCGGCTGAATCCCACCACTGGTATATACACAGTATATACACGAATAGGTGTGAACCTGGTATATACACGAATAGGTGTGAACCGGCTGAATCCCACCACTGGTATATACTTAGTATACCCATACAAAGAAATTCACAGAACACCCAACACATATGACAGTCCCCAAACACACCCTCATCCACCAAAAATCCCCCGCCCTGAAGATGGAGTAGAAACTGGATCTCTCTGGTGTCAGTCAAATACATTGTCCATGATACCTTAGTCCTTGCCCATCCTGTTTTATTTTCAGTTGTTGCCTACTCTGAAGTTGAGTATAGACTGCCCCCTCCTTCAGCCATTGGAAATTAGGTTAGGCCAATCCTACTCCAGCCCTTAGGAGGTCATGTGACCTTGTTTTAAAACAGTCTCTGACAACTTCCTACAACTCAGTGGAGAGTTTAGGAGGGATTCTAATCTGTTCTGAGGTGACAACAGCAACATGCAACATTATGGTGTGCTGTATGGAACTCAAGAGTTGCCTAGAACCGTGGGATGGATGCCAAATAAAATTAACAATACGGATAGTAATGGTGAAACAATTAAAGTAACAGCGTAATTATGTTTTGTGGAGAAAGAGGGGAGGGCATCATGGTTAACACCAAATGTAGTCAGGATGTGGCAAAGAAAAAGAGGGATGAAGAGAATGAAATAATTTCACATCTCCATAATCACAAGGAAAGAGAGACTGAGGGGACAAGAAAAGATAACAACCACATATATTTTTTCCAAGACTATCTTCCCCTAACCTTTCAGGTTAGATGTGTATGTATGATCATAGTAATTGACCATCCACTTAGCTGTTATTCATCCTTTTCTATTTCCTTCACCGTTCCTAGTAGTAGACCCTTTTCCTGAGAGTCTTTGCATAAGGTGCCAAAGTATCATAATTTTAGCCTGCTTATTTGTACCTCAAGGGACAACTTTGTGTTGATTTGTTCAATGATCTGTTGGTTTGCTAAGTTTTAATTTGTTTAAAACATGTCTTTACACCAAAAACTAATAGTTTGCTTTGATTACCACACAATGGTAGTCCTCACTTACTAAGGATAATTACAACCGAGAACTCCATCACTAAGAAATCAGTCATATGGCACAACATCACATGCCCATGTCAACTAACAATGGCAGCTGCAGTAGTCCCAATTCCCATCAGTTGGTGAAACCCATATGATTGCGATAGCAATAGCAATAGCAGTTAGACTTATATACCGCTTCATAGGGCTTTCAGCCCTCTCTAAGCGGTTTACAGAGTCAGCATATTGCCCCCAACAACAATCCGAGTTCTCATTTTACCCACCTCGGAAGGATAGAAGGCTGAGTCAACCCTGAGCCGGTGAGATTTGAACAGCCGAACTGCAGAACTGCAGTCAGCTGAAGTAGCCTGCAGTGCTGCATTTAACCACTGCGCCACCTCGGCTCTGTAGGATTCTCTGAAGAATCCTGCAGTCACATGATTACCATTTGCAACCTCCTCCCAGTTTCCCCATTGTCTTTATGTGCCAGAAGCCAGCATTGAAGATTGCGGATAGTGATCATGTGACTGCAGGACACTGGGAATATTGTAATTATGAATTGGTTGCCAAGTGCCCAAACTGTGATCCATGACCATGGGGGCATTGCAATTACGAAGACCTATCATAACTGTTGTGTCCCAGCAGGAGCCATTGGAACTGCCACCAGACTCCGACAGCGAGGGGCCCTATGAGTCAGCTCTGGAGGATGTGGAGGACCCTGGACAGGGTTCCGACTCCAAGCAGGGCACAGAGAGGCTGGTTGGCCACCAGGAGGCATCTGAGCCTTGGACCAGTGGTGAGGAGACAAGGGAGAGTGAGCCGGAGGCCAGTAGTGAGTTGTTCCTGGATGGACGCCCTCAAAGAGCTACTAGGCATCACGAACAATTACGCAATTACAGGAAGTGATTGTACTCAGCTGGTGGTCATTAGGCTCCTCTCCAGACTATAATAGCTACTTGTGCACACGGCCCTCTTTGTAGAAGTCAATGCAGGATTGAATGTCGGAGGACAGTACTGTAAGTTTGGCAGACTGGATTGCTGCCAAGCCTTATCTGTGTTTATTGCTGCCTGAGTTTGTCTGAGTTGCTGCCAAGGTCCTTATCTGTTTGTTCTGCTTGGCTTTCAGCCACCGAGATTTTGGTGTCTTGCTATTAAAGTACATTCCAGTTAAGCTTGTCTCGGCATTCGTTACTGGACGGAGGAGGGGCTCAGAACACATAACTAATTATCATTCAACAATGTCATAACTTTTTCATGGTCACTAAATGTGTGGATGTTAAAGAAGGACTACTTGTAAATATTTCATGGAATGGGATTTCTAATGTAAGTATAATGGCAAAACTTTCGTTTCTGTAGTTGGAAACAATTGACATCTCACATGTGACCAGCTATTATCAGACATTGGAAACCCATTGATATTGACCATCAATAACAAGGTTCAGTTTCTCTCAGAAATATCCATGTGTCTCTGGTGCATGATTGTAAATCCATAGACTAAAGAGGTTTATGTGTTAATGAAGTTCTGTATTCTTATCTATTATTTTAGTTGTTCAGAGCCGAGGTGGCGCATGGTTAGGGTGCAGTACTGCAGGCCACTTCAGCTGACTGTTATCTGCAGTTCAGTGGTTCAAATCTCACCGGCTCAAGGTTGACTCAGCCTTCCATCCTTCCGAGGTGGGTAAAATGAGGACCCAGACTGTGGGGGCGATATGCTGACTCTGTAAACTGCTTAGAGAGGGCTGAAAGCCCTATGAAGTGGTATATAAGTCTAACTGCTATTGCTATAGCTGTATACTCATTAATACAAGTAAAAAAGAATCATTGATCAAACTTCTGAGATCTCTTTGAAAATTCCTATCATGGTCTCATTATGAATTTAAGATTATTGCAAATTTCATTGCTAACGTTTTATTTGTGTTAATACTTCTGGAAAACCCAAAAGACCAAGTTAGGGCTGATAGGTCATAATGGAGAAAATCTATGTGATTGCTAAAAGTTGACAATGACTTGACAGCACATATTGAATCAATCAATCTATCAAATAAGAATTATCCCAGAATTGCTGTTCTGAAAAGCAAATATTAATCAAAAATAAATATGGAACAAAAATAATTATAAAATTTAGACAAAAGTAAGAAAGTTTACTCTCTTTAACACATGTATATACATTTGACATACATATATACGTTTGCCTATTTCCAATAAAATGGTCTTATTTTATGAAGTTTTAAGATTTATTCATTGTTTGCTTGATGTATAGCAATTAATGATTAAAAGAAGTATATTGATTTCTTGCCCAACACTAATTTCAAAGAAATCCTTTGTTCTATTCCTGGGAGTATTGATTTACTAGTTTAGGGAGTTAAAGTATTGTAAAACTCCTGCACTCAGCCAAAACCAAACACATTCAATTATGGTTTGTGGCATCTTCCCAACTGATTTTAAGGTAACTTACTGGGACATTTAAAGATTTTTGCAATGGGGGATATATTACAAATCTGGCACCCTCCTGAATAAAAAAAAATATTGCATAAAGAAACCCTAAAGAATCATCTTATTTCATCACCAATCTATACCTGTAGTAACAAAGTCATTTTATTTTATGTGTTTATATCCATCCTTTATTATTTTCACAAATAATTCAAGGCGGTGAACATCTCCAAAACACCTTCCTCCTTCTATTTCCCTCACAACAATCCTGTGAGGTGAGTTGGGCTGCGAGAAAGTGACTGGACCAAAGTCACCCAGCTGACTTTCATGGCTAAGGTGCAGAGGTGGGTTCCTACCGGTTCGCAGCGGTTTGGTAGAACCGGTTCGTCAAATCTACCGAACCGGTTAGAAGAGGTTCCACCAGTGGACCCAGAAAGCAGGCCACAACTACAGAAGAGGTTTCCAAAAAATTTCAAAACCCACCACAGCTAAGGTGGGACTAGAACTCATAGCTTCCCGCTTTTTAACCACTAAATCAAGCTGGCTCTAAAGTCATCCTTTGCAATTGGAGAGTTCAAGTCTTTTTTTCCATTTTAGGAGTACAACAAGCCATAAGCATTTTGCTGTGGGTGCTGTCAATTTCAGTAAATGTTTAGTCAGTTTCACAGTCACGGGATCCCCAGAAGGTGTAATCAGCCTAGCATGTACTCATTTAGACTAATGAGCACCTGCCCTCGGTCCCCTGATTCCCCTGCACTATCTTCCATGACTATTATATTTCAGGTAATGGGGAAATCCGCTTCATCCCACCTGGGCTCTTCTGTCCTTGGCTCATCTCGAACCTTGCTCTCTCTTTGAAGGCACCCATGCCAAAGCAAGTTTTGACAGGCAAATCTTATCTAAGCCTTCCCCAAAGAGAGTTCTGGATCTATTCTTGCTGGCTAATTTGTTGGGGAGAAGGGAAATAAACCCCTATGAACTGACCTTGAACTATCCTGTAGTCAGGAGTGTCAAACTCGCCGAGGTGGCGCAGTGGTTAGGGTGCAGTACTGCAGGACACTTCAGCTGACTGTTATCTGCAGTTCAGCGGTTCTAATCTCACCGGCTCAAGGTTGACTCAGCCTTCCATCCTTCCGAGGTGGGTGAAATGAGGACCCAGACTGTTGGGGGCGATATGCTGACTCTGTAAACCGCTTAGAGAGGGCTCAAAGCCCTATGAAGCGGCATATAAATCTAACTGCTATTGCTATTGCTATTGCTATCACATTGCTGTCATAGGACATTTTGCAATGTTTTTCCCGTTTGTGGAACTGGGGTGGGCATGGCCTGCATGTGACGCATCCAGCCCGCAGGCCACCAATTTGACACCCCTGCAAAGGAAGCACCTGTGACAGGATAAAGACCACTAATGAGGGCAATAAACATTATTTTTTATAGTTCTCTGCAAGGACTGGTGGATAGAATTTTAATTCAAGCATAAGAACCTAAGCATCACAACTGGTAACCATGGATAGTAAGTAGCTGCCACTGAAAGTGGTATCCTTCATGGTATTTATGATAAAGGGCAATTGGACCTATAAAATGCCTATAGGAATTCCTGTATGGAAAGCTCATAGGAATCCTCAGAAATAAGGATGATGGCAAGAGATGATGGGGACAAAAAAAAGCACATTGGACACTCAGGGAATAGCATCTGATTTTTTCCTTAATGTCTTATTCATCGGTTCATCAACAAATGCGCGCACAACAAAAGCATGCCAACAAAACCGCAGTGAGAAAACCGTGACGTTGAAATTGCGCCGACAACAGCGCGCCGATAAAAGCGGGCCATCAACAAACAACGTGAAAACAAGGTAATAACCTTAACCCTAAACCTAACGCTAAACCTAACCCTAACCCTAACCCTAACCCTAACCCTAACCCTAACCCTAAACCTAAACCTAAACCTAACCCTAAACCTAACCCTTACCTTAACCCTAATCGTGCTTCTGTGGGCGCGGTTTTGTCGGCGCGCTGTTGTCGGCGCGATTTTGACATCACGGTTTTCTCGACGCAATTTTGTCGGTTCGCTTTTGTTGTGCGTCCATTTGTCGGGCCACGAAGCCTATCCACATTTTACTTCTTACAATTGGGTATTATGCCACTTACACAGAGTGACATAGTTGTTAAAATAGTTTTACTATCTCCTGCGAAAGTAATTTTGTTTGTGGAATGTCCTGGAGGAGTAATTTGCACTGATTATGAGTCACAGTTTGGAGGCCAGAGAAGGCACTTATGTATCATTCATATGGGATTACTGAATTACCAAACTGATAGATTCAAAACGGATCGTTGTTGTATAACAATGTGAGACAGTTCATCTCACAAAAGGGATATTGTATGCATTGTGACATAATCTCTGAAGTGTTTGCTTAGACCAGGCTGAAGAGCCATCTTCCAGTCCATTGCTTAGTGTAAACAGACCTCTTGAAAAAAGTTCAAAGTCAAGAATAAAGCCATTTTCCCCCATCATATGCCCTCACATTCATAGGTACACTACTCCTGAACATGGATGATCCATTTAGTTATTATAGCTAGTTGATTTCTCAACAAATGTGAATAGATAACAGATCTCTCAAAAATATGCATTTTTCAAAGAACTCAGCAGACCTTAGCCAATAAAGTCAAAATGAGGCTTTGTTGTACAATTATTGTGCCCCAATGAAAGAATTCAAAGAGGGCAGTCGAAATGACATCATTTTCTCTTATAACTTTCCCATATTTTACCATGTTTCTGTCTATTTCCACTGGAAAGGAGAAAAATAGCTTTTCATGTTACTTTTTTTTACTAGTGGCACTAAAAAGTCCTATATCTGGAAATACTTTTAAGGCAAATTTCCTTCCTTCTCCTAATAAATAGAAATAAATACTGGGTTATTTTTATGTCTTGAACAAACTGACCGCCAAATTCTTTTATTGATTTTATTACAAATTTACATTCATTTTGCCAAGGGTTGTGGGTCCCCCCCCACCTCATTGGGAAAGTTTTTTTAAAAAAACTAATGCTTTTTTTCTTGGCAGCTATTTAGCTAAACTAGCAATTATTCAGCTTGTTCATACTTTGGTTATTTGAATCAGAATAGAGCTGGAAGAGACCTTGGAGGTCTTCTAGTCTTGCCCTCTGTTGAAGGAGGAGATCCTATATCATTTCAGACAAGTGACTGTCCAGTCTTTTCTTAAAAAAACCTCCAGTGATGAAGCACCCACGTTTGAAGACAAGCTGTTCCATTGGTTAATTGTTCTTGCTGTTAGAAAGTTTCTCCAGGTTGTATTTCTCCTTGATTAGTTTCCATCAATTGTTTCTTCTCCTGCCCTCTGGTGCTTTGGAAAATAAATTGACCAGCCTCCTCTTTGTAGCAGTCTCTCAAATTCTGGAATACTGCTATCAAATCTTGTCATTACAATGGTATAAACATAATCTCCGTCAGCGTTCCAAGTATCATGCAGAATTAAATCAGAGTCCAAGGCAAAACGATCCTTTTTGTTCCAATTTAATAAGACAGACATCTTAGGCACATCTGTGTTAATCCCAATACTGGAAATGACATCAGGATTCCACCCAGTTAAAAGTTCATGATCTTGTCCTCACACCCACAATCCATCACATGGCCCAATCTTCTTCTTTCACGCTGGCATCCACCCCCAGCTGCTTCCGGTCAGGTGTAAAAGTCCGGAGACAAAGGATGACCTTGGCTTCTAGTAAAAAATGAAAACAATACATTCCACAATCTCACTCCTGTCTATTCCCCCATCCCATTGACTATACTTAAAGAAACAGCATAATGAAATAAGAGAAAGTGTGGCAGGCCAAAATTCTAAAAGGAATATAAATGCAGACCTGACAATCTCATTATGATTACTTTACCACAAATATAGTTGGATGATTCTAGAACACGGGTGTCAAATCCACGGCTTCATGTTGCCATCACATGATGTTTTGCGACATTTTTTCCCTTCGTAGAGCTGGTGGGCGTGGCCTTGCCTGGCCACCTGTTCTGACCCCCTCCTCCGTCCAGTAACGAAAGCCGAGACAAGCTTAACTAGAATGTACTTTTAATAGCAAGAAGCCAAAATCTCAGTGGCTGAAAGCCAAGCAAACAAATAGATAAGGACCTTGGCAGCAAGTCAGACAAACCTTGGCAGCAAGTCAGACAAACCTTGGCAGCAATCCAGCCTGCCAAGTTAGTTACGTTCTCTTTAGCCAATGCGTTGACTTCTGCAAGAGGGGCGTGCCACAAGCAGTCTTTTTATAGTCTGGAGAGGAATCTAATGACCTTCAGCTGAGCGCAATTACCTCCTGTAATTGCGTAATTGTTCCTGACGCCCGAGTAGCGCTTCGATGGCGTGCATCCAGGAACAACTCACTGCTGGCTTCTGGATCACTCTCCCTTGTCTCCTCACCACTGGTCCAAGGCTCAGGTGTCTCCTGGTGGCCAACCAGCCTCTCTGCGCCCTGCTCGGAGTAGGAATCCTGTCCAGGGTCCTCCACATCCTCCAGAGCTGACTCATAGGGCCCCTTGCTGTCGGAGTCTGGTGGCCGCTCCAACGGCTCCTGCTGGGCCACAACAGCCACCAGTTTGACACCCTTGTTCTAGAAGATGCTACAAGTTCCCCAGAAATGATGTCTTTCTAATAAGTAAAATATATGCTAGGACTGGGGGACGATATAGGAGGACACCCAAATTCAGCAGCACGTAAAGCAGTTGCAAAACTGTGAATCAACTTAGGCAACTCCATTTGGATAAGCAGCGGGTGCATATGCCCGCTGCTCACACAGAACCACCACCACCCCGGAGCTAGTCTGCAAATGTTGGGGAACTCTGCCATAAAGTAATCCTGGCCACAACCCTGTATTAAGTTGTTCTGTGTCATCTTGTAAATTCAACAACACTTCAATTTCCCCCCCCCTCTTTTGGCTATTTCCAAATTTGGGACTATAAATCCATTTTAATGTGGTCTTTGATTCAGAGAACAATAGTATGTCTCCGGGACTATATTTCTATGGCATCCAGTTAGCATGCTTCTGTCAATCATTACCATTTATTATCAATAACATAAATGCCTACACTTGGAAGGAGATATTTGCCAGACTACTATCAGATGTAGTTACTCAGTCTTGCTAATGGTTCTTTGCTTGCTTGCTTTCCCCCCTTTTTATTTTCCATTTAAAAGGTCGTTATTTAACAGGTGTACTATCAGCATCATTTTTTTTTCTTCATGCTAGTTAATTACTATCAGTGAATGCTTCAAATTTCCCTGCTTTAAGGGCATATGATAAAGTTATTTTGATAACACTGGCAGAGATAATAATGTACAATTCTCTCTAAATACAGATTTTTGAGATGAAGTGGCCTGATAGGAGAATCATTACTGGACTGGAATTTCCTCTATTACAGTTATCAAGTTGCCCAACATTTTTTGCATGCTGCTTCAACAATGCTATCATAATACTGAATAGGAGCTCTGGCGCAATCTTTGGTGCCATCTACAGTATGTTGTCTGGAATGTCAAACTTTCTTGAAACTGTTACAAATAAAAACCCATTGATGAAATGCTCTTTGTATTTTCTTACTTTATCTGTTTCATTTGTCTCCCACCAAAAACATTAAAAAAAAAAAAACAAAAGTTTACAGTTTCAATTTCTGAATCCAGTTTTCTATGTACTAATAATTTTTCCATCTTGAAACAGACATGCAGAACTTAAAAAATGGTTTAATGAACTGAAAAGTAATGCCCCATTAATGCTTTCAAGTATTGAGAAGCTGCATCATTGTTTTCTTCCCATTATAATGTTCTATAGATGTCATGCCTGTGGAAAACCATAGAGCAATAGCCTAGGTATCAAACTAGCCCCTAGCCTCACTTTCTGAATGTGGCAAAATGGAAAGGAACAGATCAGAGGTGTGTTCCTACCAGTTCGCACCAGTTCGGTAAAACCGATTCGTCAAATCTACCGAACCGATTAGAAGAGGTTCCACCAGAAAGCAGGCCACACTTACAGAAGAGGTTCAAAAAAAATTTGAAACCCACCACTGACACACACAGACACACAGACACACAGACACACACACAGACTCACACAGAGAGAGAAAGAGAAAGAAAGGAAGAAAGAAATAAAGAAAAAAAGAAACAAGAAAGAAAAAGTGAGAGAGAGATGAAAGAAAAAAAGGAAAAAGGGACAGAGAGACAAAAGGAAGGAGAGAGAGAGAGAGAGAGAGAGAGAGAGAGAGAGAGAGAGAGAGAGAGAAAACACATGGCTGGCAAGCCACTCCCACCAAGTCACATGGACGGCAAGCCACTCCCACAAAGGTGGCTACACCAACAGAGTAGGTTCGAAAAAAAATTTGAAACCCACCACTGGAACAGATGCACTCTCAAACAGTGTTCCTGGGTCCTATCCGCCAGACATTCCAAATGCAAAACATTGTGGTGTCAAAGCATGCTGAATAGTTCTGGAAAACTAGTAGGGTACACTGTTCTGTATTTCTTTTCCTATGAATAATGTGTTGCTTCTGATTGGGAACTGAAATGTCAAAGAAATAACCTTGAGAAGGAAAATGTAGTTGTACTGCAGAGCCTAGGAAATTGAAATGAAACAGGAGAACAACTGACACATTTCTGTCAATTCCATGATTTCTATGTTGCTAACACAGTTTCTCAACAATCAAAAAGATGCCTATATACATAAATAAACACAGAAGTCAAATGAGGAAGTATTCAATTATAATAGCAAAGAGGGAAGGAGGGAGGGAGGGAGGAAGGATTTCTGACACCGCCTGCCAGTTTCCCACAAGGAATGTATGTGCAGACTCTATTAATGAAAGTCAAGGAGCACTATGAAACAAAAATGGGATTAAGATAAATATAAAGATGACCAAATTAATGACAGACACGAAAATTGGCCTTAAAATTGACAATGAATATATTGGAGTGGCAGATAGTTTCTGGAATCAGCAGTCAAGAAATACACCACAGACAGTAGCCATGAAGGCCTTGGATAATTGTTCTGAACCCACTCGTCCCACACAAACACACTCCGAGCCAAAGATAAGTTACGGCATTTAATTAACAGACAGACAGGTCCTTGGCAGCAAACCGGCACAGACAAGCTTGGGCAGCAATCCAGCACAGATAAGCCGTGGCAGCAATCCAGCCTGCCAAGCTCACAATAATGTTCTCCAACATTAGTTCCTGCGTTGACTTCTGGAAAAGGGGCGTGTGCACAAGCAGTCCTTTTATATTCTGGAGAGGAGCCTAATGACCACCAGCTGAGTGCAATTACCTCCTGTACTTGCGTAACTGTTCCTTAACGCCTATTAGCTCTTCGGTGCCAGGCATCTAGGAACAACTCCCTTGGCTCCTCCCCACTGCTGACGTCCAGATCACACTCCCTTATCTCCTCCACACTGGTCCAAGGCTCAGGTGCCTCCTGGTGGCCAACCAGCCTCTCTGCGCCCTGCTCAGAGTCGGAACCCTGCCCAGGGTCCTCCACATCCTCCAGAGCCGACTCATAGGGCCCCTCACTGTTGGAGTCTGGTGGCAGCTCCAACAGCTCCTGCTGGGCCACAACAGATAACATATTCAAATGCCGCAATGCATTAATATCTCCCAAGATCAGAACTCTTGGGCTCTGAAAACAGGATAGAAAGATTATTTTTGAAATTTGAAAAAACTCTAGGTAAGCAAGTAAACAAATAAATGGATTACTGAATAAATCAAATCAGAGCTCTCAATTGAGACACAAATTACCATGCTTAAGGTATTACCGTATTTTTCGGAGTGTAAGGCTTACTTTTCCCCCCCCCCCTCTAAAAGAGGATGAAAATGTGGGTATGTCTTATACACTGAATGTAGCCCCATCCACCTGCTAGCCCCCACCCTTCGGTCTCTTCATGCCGCATTTTAGATCTATTCTATTCCAGGCTACAGGGATTGCCACAGAAAGACACACATACACACCTCCCCCCCCCCCCGGTGACTTGCATTTTTGGCCTCTGCACCTCACGTTTTCAGTCTCCATTTGAGACCCATTTAAGACTGCAGGGATCCCAAGAGCACAACGCCGCCAATTGCATTGCGTTTTCGGCCTCTGCACATCACATTTTTTGCCTCCGCACCGCCCATTTTTGGCCTCTGTGCATCGTTTTTCAGGCAGCGCTTGGTGGTGATGTGCTTTGGCAATCTTCGCGGCCTTGAACAGGTCTCAAACAAGAGCGTTCGGAGGCTGAAAACACCAGGCACACAGGCCAAAATGGCAACCAGCTGCTGCCTTGTCTGACCAGTTCCGCACTTCGCCTGCTGTACTCACTGGAGTGCCTGCGACGATCAGCTGTTTTTTTGAAGCTGCATATCAGCCCCAACGAGCGTGTGCTCACAATCAACGAAACTGCTGTAAAAGTTCACCTCTGGGAACAGCTGAATGGGGGTATTACGGGATGCCGATCCACTCTGCTCATTCTGAATCAGGCTAATGTGCTGAATACAGTGGTGGGATTCAGCCAGTTCACACCTATTTGGGAGAACCGGTTGTTAACTTTCTAAGCAGTTCAGAGAACCAGTTGTTGGAAGAAATCTCATTTTGTTTTTTCCCACTTTACAGGGCTAATCCTGTAAGGAAGGCAGGAAGGAAATATTCTGGTGTTGTTTCTAGCCTAATCTTTATTGCCCTGTTTACAGAAACTGCCTCTCTGGTTAACCCTTATTACATTGTAACTCCTAAGGCGAAGCGCCCATTGACATAAGTGCTGCTGAGTTGGCCACGCCCACCCAGTCACATGACCACCAAGCCACACCTACCCAGTTGGTCATTAGGGCAGAGAACCGGTTGTTAAATTATTTGAATCCCACCACTGGCTGAAGCTGACCAGGCTATTTGCTAAAGATTCTAGCCAGATGAACACCGATGGATGCTGGTAGGCAGAGGCAGATTTTTCCCCCTTATTTCCCTCCCCCAGAAACTGAGGTGCATCTTATACTCCGAAGCATCTTATACTCTGAAAAATACAGTACATTTGGGACATATTGTGGGGGAAAAAATGATGCTGAGAAAGGTGAAATCGTGACCCGTCAAAACCGCGCTTGACTAAGCCGCGCCCGATTAAACCGCGTCGCTGACGTCATCAACAGGGCGACAACAGCCAGCGCGGAGAAAGAAGGGCGCTTTAAATAGCGCTTTGAAAGCAAGCCGATTCAACTTAAGGTAAGGGTTAGGTTTAGGGTTAGGTTTAGGGTTAGGTTTAGGGTTAGGTTAAGGGTTAGGGTTAGGGTTAGGGTTAGGGTTAGGGTTAGGGTTAGGGTTAGGGTTAGGGTTAGGGTTAGGGTTAGGGTTAGGGTTAGGGTTAGGTTAAGGATTAGGTTTAGGGTTAGGTTAAGGGTTAGGTTTAGGTTTAGGGGTTAATTTTAGGTTTAGGGTTTACAGCGTGCTTCTGTCTCCGCGCTGTTGTCGCCCTGTTGATGACGTCAGCGAACGCAGTTTAGTCGGGCGCGGTTTAGTCTAACGCGGTTTTGTGGTGGAACCAGGTGAAATAACAGAGACGGGGATGGCCAGCAGCAATGTGGAGGGACTGATTTAGAGCAGCAATCAGTACACTGTTGGAAAATCTGACGGACCAGACTTAGAACAGATCATCATGGGGAAAAACCTTATATGGTTGCTAAAAGTCAACACCAACTTGGTAACACTATGTGAATGTCACATTCAGTTTTTGAAAATTAAGCCATCCTTTGGTTTATTGTATGTCAGATCTTAAAAACAAATGCACAATATACACACCTTAAGGAATGAAGGGTAAACAGAGAGTGCAAAAATTGGTCTACTATTCAATAGTAAAAAAATAAAAACACGATTTGACAATCCTTGCAAAATTACATACATCAGATCGTGAAGAGTTGGAAGTAGACTGAACAACTGAGTAACAAAAAATTTAATAATTTTTTGTAACAAAGTTTCAGTTTCCAAAATACATTGATTTCTCTCAATATTCCTAAACCCAGCTTGAATCTTTTAATGGGTAGATTCACCTTTTGATTAAACATCTTATACTTAAAAAGAAACCTAATTATAAAGATATTGTAAAAAATTATGAGGAATGTGTAATTTTTTTCCCATTCAGATCTTTCATTCTGCTGTGGGAAGTTATCATCCAGCCCTCTCCCAGAAAAATGAAATATCCTTGGAAATATTGAAAAGGCAGAATATTTCTCTGGATGTGAAAAGAAAGAAACATACTTTAAAAGACAGAATAGTTTCCTGTAGCTTCCTGCCCATCCACACTTTGTCAATAGGCCATTGAGAAGGCCAGGCTAGCCCACTTTACATAATAAAGACTTCTCCACTGCAGCTGTAGGGGGAAGGGATATTACTCAACTCTTCACATGGCATCTGAGAACTCATCTATGGATTCAAAACAGCCTAGAGAGTAGCCCCCTGCATGGCACCATGGGAGTCTGACAACCAATCAGAATACATTTCTTACACAGGAACAGGAAACAGAGAGGTGGGACTAAACAGGGTATAAAAAGCCTAGCAAGCCCCTTCCTCAGCCCTTCTCTTCTTCTCCACCTACATTGAAGCATGTGATCACCTTTTCTGTTCAGGGCTCAAGCCATGTGGCCCTGTCCACCAATAAACCATCTTTCCAAGCAGCCTCCATGTCTCCAGTGTCTTTTCCCCCACTTGGAGCTGAACCCAGGAGGACATTTCTTTCAACACTGCTAAAGGCAAAGATTAAAGAGACAGACTGGGCAATAACCTGACAATTTTTTAAATTTAGCTTTTATCCTCTAATTTACCGGGCAACCCAAACAGCAACACATTTCTGCAACTATTGCCTACCTATGGGGCATATTATGGGTCTTTGATCATTGCAAAGTTCAATGATATGAGACTTCCAAAAATGTATCTTGTATTATTTGTATCTGGAATAGGCAAGGACCATGCTATGCCTGATTTCTAAAAGGGTGCAACATAGGGAAAAAAACAAGGCACAGATGTTCAGAAGGTCACAATCACAATTCACTTCTCATGATTGCTAATTACTAACTCAGGTGCAAGAGGTAAGTACAAGTTCTCAGAAAGATAAGCCTTAATTGGTCTGAGGAAAAAGCCCTATATGCCGATCAAGATAAGTACACACTGCTCTTTTGATTCCAGCTGTTAGTCATTATTCATCTAAGCAGTTTGCCATGATATAGTCTCAAAAACCAACCGAATATTTGCTATGAACTATTGTCCCCAAAACGAATGGAATATTTTGTAATGAAGAATCTTCTGATTCTTCATTATAAATATTCCTCTGACTCTTCTTCATTATAGAAATATTCTATTGGTTTTATTACAGCTTTCACATACAAGGTGGAATTATAGGTAATGAAAAAAGATGTTGTGGGCTAAAATAAAATCAGAGGACTGTACTCCTGTTTTTTTATGGAATTCCTTTCAGATTTCCAGGAAAATACAAGAAGACTGGATTTGGAGACATTGGGTGTGAGCATTCTGGAAGCATGACTTATATGCACCACTTCAATTCTTTCACAAAGTCATATATATTTTTTTAGACATACACACTACATTTATGCAATACAATACGGAACAGGAACTTCATGTTCTTTATAATAGCAATCATCAATCGATACCGCTCACCTTATATTATTTCCCCTTCTATTGTATTTCATTAGGATTTCACCATTCTTAACCCTCTTATTTTACTCATAACTATTGTTTTTTGAGTTTTATTATATTCCTTCATTGATTCTTGTTTCTTTCCTCCATCCACATATACCATTTATCCCATATCTGGTAGAATTCTGATTCTTCCTTTCCCTGGATTTCTTTAGTTAGTTTGTCCATTTCAGCACAGCCCATAACCTTTTTTATTATTTCATCTTTGCTTGGAATTAATTTGTTTTTCCATTTCTGGGCAAAGGCAATCCTTGCCGCTGTAATTATATGTAGTGTTAAATACTGGATTTCTTTTTTGTATTTTGCAGACATAATTCCTAATAAAAAAACTTCAGGTTTCCATTCTATTTTAACCCTTGTTATTGCCTCCAGCCAATTTTTGATCCTTTTCCAAAAAATTTTAGCCTCCCCACAGGTCCACCATAAATGGTAATATGTTCCGTGTATTGATTCGCATTTCCAACATTTTGGGGAGGTATTTGTTAAGATTTTAGCTAACCTTGTTGGTGCCAGGTGCCATCTGTAAAACATTTTGTACTGGTTTTCCTTGTATGCAACTGATAGTGTCATTTTAAAGTTTGTTCCCCAACATTTTTCCCAAAGTCATTTTAAAAGCCTTTCTTCAACATGTTTTCAAATATATAAATTATTTTGCGTATCCAAAATATATGCATTTTAGTGTATGAATCCTCACAAATTAAGGCACAAATTATGTGCCCCCAGGAGAATGTTGCAGGATCCAATCTAAGCCTGTCATTGGAACCACTGGAGAGAGAGGGAGGGAGGTTCCTTGAGGATGGCCTCAAGCACTAATCCAAAAGTTTGCAAGAATAAACCTCTGGTCGCAGTGGCCGACTCAGATTGGATTCTGTATAAATTCTGCCTGTGATTTCGGGTTTTGTTAGGACAGTTTCCGTTAAAATGAAGTCTTGCTCCCTGCTAATTGAATGGCCCCAAAACAAAATCTGTAAATCAGTTCAAAATGTGTATTACGACAATATCTTTATTAGACCAACTCAAAGGTCACAAAACTTTTGCAAGCTATTGAGATCCCCCGACTCTTCAACAAGAGGATTTTTTTTTAAAAAATGCTAAGCGCAAGGAGAAAAAGAAGGGGAAAACTGCATTGCTGATATCCATACCTAACACATAGTCTTTCATGCCTGCTCGGGTTTCTTCTGTTCTTCTCTGGAATTATTTCTCCTCCTCCAGATTGCCTTGGTATTGCTTCTCCCCTTCGCACCCCTTGTTATCAGAATGATGTCTGTCGCTGCTGTCTTGTTTTGTACACTTAGGATCCCGGTTCAGATAGGATTTAAAAAGTTTGGCTTTTTTTTTTTAATGCAATTCCAAATTTTATTAATTTTTGGCTGGAAATTGCACCTGACCCTCGAGAAGCATAGCAACAACCACATTCCAAAACACAGGGAATTTTAATTAAAAATTTGACATTTATATGTGATTATAATTAAATACAGAGGTTAAATTTTATTTAATGAATACATTTTTTGTACACTTAGGATCCCGGTTCAGGTAGGATAAAAAAAGTGCGCCTTTTTTAAATGCAATTCCAAATTTTACTAATTTTTGGCTGGAAATTGCACCTGGCCCTCGAGAAGCATGGCAACAACCACATTCCAAAACACAGGGAATTTTAATTAAAAATTTGACATGAATATGTGATTATAATTAAATACAGAAGTTAAATTTTATTTAATGAATACATTTTTTGTACACTTAGGATCCCGGTTCAGTTAGGATAAAAAAAGTGCGCTTTTTTTTAAATGCAATTCCAAATTTTACTAATTTTTGGCTGGAAATTGCACCTGACCCCCGAGAAGCATAGCTACAACCACATTCCAAAACACAGGGAATTTTAATTAAAAATTTGACATGAATATGTGATTATAATACAGATGTTAAATTTTATTGAATGAATAAATTTTATCAGGTAGGATAAAAAAAGTTTGACATTTATATGTGATTATAATTAAAGATTGAAGTTAAATTTTATTTAATGAATAAATTTTATCAGGTAGGATAAAAAAAAGGTTGAGATTTATATGGGATTATAATTAAATACAGAAGTTAAATTTTATTGAATGAATAAATTTTATCAGGTAGGATAAAAAAAGTTTGACATTTATATGTGATTATAATTAAATACAGAAGTTTAATTTTATTGAATGAATAAATTTTATCAGGTAGAATTAAAAAAGTGTGCCTTTTTTTAAATGCAATTCCAAATTTTACTAATTTTTGCCTGGAAATTGCACCTGGCCCTCGAGAAACATAGCAACCACCACATTCCAAAACACAGGGAACTTTAATTAAAATTTGACAGGTATACGTGATTATAATTAAGTACAAAAGTTCAATTTTATTGAATGAATATATTTTATTTGTTCCCATCCTGCTATCCTGTTTGCAAAAACAGCACGATTTGGAGAGTTTGCAACTTCCTAAGAGAACCGCCCTTGCGGAGATAACATCACCCATTAGAAAAACCTCACGTCTTTAAGTTCAAGCCCTCGATTTGAGAAAGCGAAAGTCGAAGTTGCGTAGTAGGCTGGGAGTTGCAGTTCGCCGATTCCCCCCCCCCTTTTTTTTTTAAATCAGGCACTGCGCGGGGCAGCTAATCGCAGCGCCGGCGAAGGGGGGGTCTTTCTTCCCTCTTGCGTCGCACTCGTCGCACTGGCTTCTAGGCAAGATTTCGCTACTTGCTGCTTACCGCTACCGCTGTCGCCTCCACCAGCGCCCGAGGCTCGCAACGGGCGACGGATGGGCCGCTTGCGCTGCGTTGGGAATCATGATGCCCGGGGAGACCCCGCCGGCGGCCAACACGGCGGCGATCACGGCGGAGGCGGCCACGGCCTGCGCCAACTGCGGAGCCCTTCAGCAGGTGGAGCTCTTAATCTTTAGCCCCTTTGCCCGTTGAAGCCCGTCGTGCTGGGGAGGGTTGTTGTTGTTGTTGTTGTTGTTGTTTTTGCCGAATTGGGCAGCCCCGTTTTAAGACGGCCTTATTGAATAAATCAGGGGTCTCCAACCTTTGGCCACTTTAAGACTTGTGGACTTCAATTCCCAGAATTCCTCAGCCAGCAACGCTGGCTGAGGAATTCTGGGAGTTGAAGTCCACAAGTCTTAAAGCGGCCAAGGTTGGAGACCCTTGGAATAAATGACTGGCTGGTGTTTTAAGGACGGAGCGAAGTACGCGGGGAGCAAATTGATGTGGAGGATGGTTCGGTTTTCTTGGGCTCTCTTGAATGAAGTTCCCAAACACTTTTGCATCCTCCAGCATGGGGTGAGCTGTCCATTAGGAGACAGTCTTAACAGAATAACAGAATTGGAAGGGACCTTGGAGGTCTCCTAGTCCAACCCCCTACAGGTTGGGTTATGGGTTATGCCATTTCAGACAAAGATGTTGTCCAACATCTTAAAAACTTCCAGTGTTGGAGTACTCACAATTTCTGGAGACAAGTTGTTCCACTGAGCTATTGTTAACTATCAGGAAATTTCTGTTAGTTCTAAGTTGCTTCTCTCCTTGATTAGTTTCCACCCATTGCTTCTTGTCCTGCCCTCAGCTGCTTTGGAGAATAGCTTGACTCCTTCTTTATGGCAACCTCTGAGATATTGGAACACTGCTATCATGTTTCCCCTGGTCCTTCTTTTCATTAAACTAGACATACCCAGTTCCTGCAACCGTTCTTCATATGTTTTAGTCTCCAATGCCCTAATCATCTTTGTTACTCTCCTCTACACTCTTTCTAGAGTCTCAACATCTTTTTTATATCGTGGCCACTGAAACTGGATGCAGTATTCCAAATGTGGCCTTACCAAGGCATTATAAAGTGGTATTAACACTTCACATGATCTTCATTCTATCTCTCTCTTAATGCAGCCTAGAACTGTGTTGGCTTTTTTTAGCAGCACACTTCTGGTTCATATTTAAGTGATTGTCCACTAGGACAGCCTATGACCTGGAGCCAGGTACCATACTATACCTGTACATTTGTTTTTTTCTTGTCTAGATATAAAACCTTTTCTCTACATTGAATTTCATTTTGTTGGATAGGGCCCAGTGTTTAAATCTATTAAGATCCTTCTGTATCTTAAACCTATCTCTGTATCTTGAACCTATCAATTTTTGATCATTTCCTAATCTCAAGGTCATTGCCCTTGTTGGATAGTCAATGTAATTTTGGGGTGATAGTTACCCCTGTTGAATTGTGCTGACATTTTTTGCTTAAGTTCCTTGGAACTTAAGCAATTTGCCTTTAAAGCAAAACAAATTTCCACATAGTTATTGTTGTTGTAGTATTTTGTAAGTTTTGCCAATTTGGAACGAAGAAATTTAAAGAATTCCAATTGTAAATATGTTATCCAATCTTAGAAACAGAATCCATATTTCAGCATTACTGTATAAGATTAAGATCTGAAGTCACTTCACAAAGAAGTATGTGTAATGTAACCAAGGAATACTGTATTTAAATTGCCCCTTTCAGTAAGATTTTGCTTTCTTGAGAGTAAGCCACCTTGCCAGATTTTCATCTGATTTAATATAATGTAAATGGAGATGTACAATAGTTAATATTAATATTAGAGTTTATAACTTTTACTATATGAAACTATTTTTTACTGCTTTTAATAATCAATGTATCATTAAAATACTAGAATTCATTTTTTCAAGCGACATTGATGTCCAAATGATCAGGATGGATTCCATCTTAAAGAAATTTCATGAATAAGTGATGTTGTCTGAGTATTTTGAATACTATTTAAGTTGAAAAAACACTATAGGAATATGAATCAATTCATTTTTCTTAAGTTGTCTTTAGTTTATAGAAGGACAGTTAAAGAAAAGTGAACTGAATCATATTCCTAAAGTTTTTTCATCTTAAAAAGTTTTCAAAATATCCTATCACCTCTTAATTATGTTTTGCTTTCGTTTATTTACTTTGATATCTGTTTCAGACCAATAAATTGTTTAGAAGCTCAAACATATCTTTTAGATGAATAATTTTATCCTTTTTATTGTACTCTTCATTCTTTTTATCTTAGTCTTTGACTTTCTTCCACTTTTTCATGCCATCATAAAATAATGTTCTTTCTTAAAATTATTATTAGCTTGCTTTTAGTGCTATTTATTAATTTTCTTTTAGACCTTCAAGTTAAACTCTGACTCAGCAGAATTCTCTCTCCCTCCCTCTCTCTCTTCCCTAAATTAAGAGCTTGATAAGTATATTTTGTCCAGGTGCTGAGTTAAATTCTGTGTGATGATTTTTTTTTTTTTTACTAAAGTACTTATTTACTCATGCTGCATATACAAAGCAATAATGCATTTTCAGCTTTTCATTCTGGTTAAGGCTTTGTTAGTCTGCTTTCCAAGACATAAAATCTTTATTTTTGTCTAAGCGAACAAGGTGTTTCAACAAGAATCTAATAAAAATCTACTCTAGCATTTATTTGAAGTAGTCTGTAGAAATCGTAGCCATGAATCTGCTAATCTCTCTGCAGTACATCATTGATTTTTTTTCCACATAGTTATTGTAGTTTAATATGATGCTTGATGAATGGAAGCAAAATACAAAAATGAATACCATTGAAAGTAGCTTTGGTCAATATTAGATGACACAAGTGTTCTGTTTATTCACCCAAGCACATTCTATTTTACTATTAAAATACTTAGATTAGTTTGGCAGATAAACTGAAACAATTGTGTTTATATAGTATCTTTGCACTTTTTTTCCTACAAAGTAACAAATCCACTGACTATTGAATAGTCTGTTCTGCTCACAAAACCTTAGGTCAAACAAGCCATAAAAGGAAGCTGGTCACTCACTAACAATTTCAGTAAAGCATTCTTTTTGAAGGTAATTCTTCCTTGTTACAACCAAGGCTAATCTGGCCATTTAGAAACTAGCCATACTTAAGTATTGGACTTGATTTGTAGTAGAATCCTTATCTATAATTTCTAGAATCTGAGAAATAGACGTCTGGAGTAGGCACCTCTCTGAGTTTTCTCCATTGATTCTGGTGTTTGGATTTACTTCAGAACATTGTATTAGGTGGTCATAAAGCAAAAAGGTTTCTGTTTACAAGTTGAATTGTGATTTCCCCATCCCAGTAAGCATTATTAGGCATTCACTACACTGCTTGTACCTTTTAGAGATTCTAGCTTGCATAGAAGTGTGCTTGTGGTAAAAGTGGTATTTGGTTATGTTTGTGGAATTTGAGCCATAATCAAATCTGACTGGTATTGCCCTTACCAAATAATTGCCCTTATCATTAGCAGGGAATACTGTATTGTTTTGATTGGTATCCAATCTACATTTTCTCTGTAGAAGTTGGAATGATTAGCAGATGATATCACCATTGCCCAGGAGATGCACAAGTTAGGGGTTCCTTTCATGTTCCCATTAATGAGCCCACTGAAGTGGTACCATGCTTTCAAACTCCTAGATTGGAAGGAGATGGAGCAAAGGACAGGAGCTCACCTCGTCACATAGCAGCACTTGGGTCTTGAACATGGCTCTATGGGATCGTCAACCCAGTGCTCTAACCAAGTGAGCCACTGCGCTCCTAAGCATTAAGTGAAAGTTGATTAGAGCAATATGTTTGATATTTATGGGCACATCTTATCACAATGCACACGGAAGACTGTAATTTGGAATAGCAAAAGAATAAATTCATGAGCTAAGGACAGGATTTAATGTGAAAAATGAACAAAAGTAAAATAGGTAAAATGTATTAGAAAATAGATAAGCTGTGTATATCTGTGGTATTTAGGGAATGATGGTTACTAAATGAAGGTAGTCTAACATAGAGTTGAATACGTGTAAAGAAGTAAAGCTGTAGGTTTAATTATGAAAGGACTAAAAGTCAGAAGATATGAATTGATGTCATGGTTATGGTTAATAAGAAAGGAGAAATCTATAAGATGGCAATAGTTTTGTGTTATGTTGTATTGAAGGTAGCAATGAAAAATAAGAATTTGGGAAAAATTATGCAACATTGTAAATGAATGTGATCAAGAAGAAAAATAGAAACAGAAAAAGTTATTGTTCCATTTGGAAAAAAACCCAGAAGAATGCGAATATAATATCTGCTTAGAAAAAGGCCTATTTGTTTTGAATATGTAGTTTAAGCATAAATCTGTTTATAGATATTTGTTCTTATTCTTTCTTTCCAGTATTGATATTCATGGAGTTCAAATGGATCATAGTCAGTAAAAATTTACTAATTCAAATAACCACACACAATTCAAAGATCAATTTCAGATGTCTAATTAACATAGAACTAAATCCAGCAATTCCTTAAACCATAAAATTAAGGAACCCCCCCTTGTACTCTAAATATCTGGCAAAAACAATCATTTTTACCTTTCTCCTCTCTTGAAAAAAGACTGTAGGAGCTATGTTGGCCTTTGGTAGTAAGGTGTTACAAAATGATGGGGTCAGTGGACATTTTTCTGCCCATTGTATATGCTGGATTTGCTGAACAACCACATGGTGGTGTCACTTTTTTCTTTTTATTAATTTATAATATAAAATACATAAAAACTAATAAAAAAACCTTACCAATCTTCAAAAAATAGTTGTCATAATAAAGTCAAATCAGATCACATGGTGACTTGCTTAATAAAGTACAGCAACCAAATTCTGGGCTCAGTTGTGATTGCAAGTTGAGAGCTACCTGAATATATAAGGGAGATTGTCTACCAGCAGTAGCAAAGATATGAAATTCAACATCAAACCTGAACTTTATTTTCTGTTGTGGCTTTTATGCTGCCCCAACCAAAAATAACTAAGCAATTTCAATGAGATCTAGAAACTCAAGAGCAATAATGTTGAACAATAGGGTGGTAACATATCAGCATTATACTCAGCCTGTCCGCACAACCCAATTTCAAGTAGATTTACTCACATCCGGTCATAACAGGACACCTGATAACTACCTCCCAAAGTATTTGTCACAAGTTCTTTTAAACTATATCCAATTTTGTGGGTCCAAGATGCCAAAAGATCTAACAGCAACCCAGGTCCCTAAAAAATTCACACAAGCACTCACATAACTATTATTCACTAGCCGAGGTGGCTCAGTGGGTAGAGTGCAGCACTGCAGGCCACGTCAGCTGACTGCTAGTTCAGCAGTTCAGCGGTTCAAAACTCACCGGCTCAAGGTTGACTCAGCCTTCCATCCTTCCGAGGTGGGTAAAATGAGGACCCGGATTGTTGTTGGGGGCAATATGCTGACTCTGTAAACCGCTTAGAGAGGGCTGAAAGCCCTATGAAGCGGTATATAAGTCTAACTGCTATTGCTATTGCTATTTTCCACTCTTCTACACTGCTGCTACAACTTCTGCCACTCTACCTACTACTCCTTGTGAGTAATGCTACAGAAAAAACATCGTTTTCTTGCTGCTTTAGGCTGCTTTACATTTTTACACACTTCTCGCTCCCTCTCTCTCTCTCTCTTTCTATCTCCCACACACATTCAATTATTTCATAGCAAAGTTTTTTATTGTTAACCTTGTCACGCTGTCCTTGGGGAGAGGGTTTAAAGCGAAGGGAAGAAAGCAACACAGGTGCTGCCAATTTTCTGGGCAATCTGTTCTCAAATTACTATAACCTCCACCATCCCAGCATTGTGTGAGACCTTCTAAACTACCAAAACTGAGACAGATGTCAGAGATGGCACTTCTTTATTCTTGCCCAAACAGTTCTCGGGTTATACATGCAAAATGTTTGTAATGATCCCTAAGAAAGTATTTCAAACAAGGTCTTATTACACATGAATTCACTAAAAGCAGCCTGAGGATAAATGCTGGGAATTCAGCTTCCTGTATTCTAGGAGGCAGTTGCATTAGAACAGTGGTTCCCAAACTTGGCCACTTTAAGACTTGTGGACTTCAACTCCCAGAATTCTCCAGCTCTGCTGGCTGGAGAATTCTGGGAGTTGAAGTCCACAAGTCTTAAAGTGGCCAAGTTTGGGAACCACTGCATTAGAAGATGGGATGGGTATCAGCCAGTCTTCTGTAATCTAACTCCTGTCCTACCTCCTTCCCTTTACTATAGTAATAAGCCTTCCCATATCCACATTTCTGCCTGAGCACTTAATCCTCCCCTCTCAACCCAACTGGAGTGGATTACTATGAGAATGGAGTGCTTAAGCATGTGTAGTAAAGTAAGAAGAAATAGGATGAATAGCAAATGGATGCTGAATGGCTGAGAATGCTGAATAGAGAAGTTAATAACTAGTGTGAAAGAAGTACATTGAGGTGGTTTGGTAATATAGAGAGAATGAACGAGGATTAAACTACAGAATAAATAGATGAAGAAAGAATTAATGAAACAACTAAGAAGACCAGGAAAGTTGTGATGCTAGAAAATGATAGCTTTAGAAAGAGCTTCCACTTATTCACACTTGTTCACAAATTCATTCACATTTCTTCTATAGCACTTTTGAGGGTTCGGTTTACCACCTTATTTTTCTAATACAATCTTACCTATAATGGTGTTAAACCTTTCTAGCTTTTTAAAATAAAATTACTGCAGCAGATTAAACCTTATTTAAAAATGTCCTATATAAAGGAGTGTTTCTGTCAAATCTCTAGCTTGATTTAAAATATGTTTAGATAATGGTTTTTATAAAATATTTTTATGAAAGTGCAAACTTGACAGTGATTTGGAAAAACAGTTCAGAATTTGTACAAGTGCTTCACTTCTTTGTTGTGGATGAAGGCAGCCCGTCTAGAAAAAAGATTGTACAAGGTCCAAAGCATTTCATCTAAATCATTTTCAAAACGTGACAGCTCTAATAAATATTCTTAATAATTTGTCATCTTTTTTTCCCCAGAATTTGAATGAATATATTGCTGCCTTAATAGCTTTAAAACAAAAAATACTTGATGCTGAGTAAGTACCTTTTCATCTCTTTTTGCACGGATTTATTTATTTTTATAGTCCTAAACTACAAAACTACAAATTATATTGTTGCAATATAATTAAGGGACTAGATGGAAGGCTAGAAATATGTGATACTGCAAATATATTGGGCATAATGAGCAAAAGGAATCTAACATGGAATATAATCCATGTTATCTGATAAAATACTTTGGGGTATAACTTTTAACACATTTTGGGAGTTCTGTTATGTCCAACATAGTGGTGGGTTCCGGGTTCCGGTGGTGGGCACATGGATGAGTGCAGCGCCCGTGCACGCATCTTAGCACCTACATGAGCCTCTGTGACGCTCTAGCTGCTCAGCGGAGTGTTGCGCAGGCGCTGTACGTGCCGTGCGCGAAAGCTCCAAAGACTTAAAAGATCAGCAAGGAGCTCGGGCGGGCGGGTGGGCCCTCTGGAGCACCGTACCGGAATGGTATCCGGTGCTGCGGGCAGGCTCCGGTACACCCGTACTGGGGCGTACCGTCTGCAACCCACCACTGTTCCAACACTACTGTGGAAGATGGTGTGGCAAAGATGTCAACCTGATATACTTTGCTGCTATGATAACAATGTTTTTCACATGGAATACCTGTGATTCAAAAAGTGTTTGGAAACATTTTCACGGGAATATTCTTTGGAAACCATTTTATACTAACCATTCATTAATTTTCACTGAAATCATTTTCTTCCAAGCACAGCTGATGCTCTGGTTTTCACTTCCTCAGGCCTAAAACATAAATAGGCAACCTTTTTTCAGCCATGGGGTACAACTCTCTCCTGTCAATTATATCACTGCAAAATGTCTTATTGTGTCTTTTTGACACAATAACATTGTTAGAAGGGATGGAGCAAATATTTGGGGCATATTTGGCCAGGTCAATGGGTTTAAACACTGGAATGGGAGCAAAACTTTCCTCCCATCCTCACCCTTACTTGAGAGAGAACCCAAGAAACTGCATTGTCAAATACCAGGCATTTTCCTGCCAAATGTTTGCAATATAATCTTGGATGATAGAGAACTGCAGATGAGCCATGGATTTCCCATGGATGGGTATGGTAGTGTAAAGGACCACATTTTGCTTTCTAGTGTAGTGTCAAGGGATCTTTATGGAGACGGCAAGGGACAATAAGATGACCACCTCGACAATAACGATAAGGAGGGAGGTAGTAGGTAGGCAGGCAGGCAAACAGACAGAGTATGTGCTCACTTAAGCACATGGGGAACAGTCCCCCCACAATTGTGTGACTCCCCCCTCTACTATTTACAGTCCTTGATATACTTACTTGGAAGCAGTTTAGTCATCAGGGTGAAATAAATCCACATCTCCACTTTTGGGGATACGTTTATAAAACAAAAATGTCTGCTGTGAGGAATCAGATCTCAAGCATATCTTATATTTGCTCAAAAGGAAAAGAATGTCTTCCCTTTTCTTTCGTGACCCGTCAAAAGCGCGGAGGACAAAATCGCGCTCGACGAAAGCGCGCATGTGACGTCAGCACAGCGCAATGAAAAAAATTAAAAATTGAATTAAAATTAAAGCAAGCCGATTCACATAAAGGTAAGGGTTAGGGTTAGGGTTAGGGTTAGGTTAAGGGTTAGGTTTAGAGCGTTAGCGTTAGGTTTAGCGTTAGGTTAAGGGTTAGCGTTAGGTTTAGCGTTACGTTAACGGTTAGCTTTAGGGTTAGATTTAGGGTTAGGTTAAGGGTTAGGTTTAGGGTTAGGTTTGGGGGGGTTAGGGTAAGGTTTTCGCTTTATTTTTACATTTTTCTATCACAGCGCGATGTTTTCGTCGCGCTGTGATGACGTCAAATGCGCGCTTTCGTCAAGCGCGATTTTGTCCTCCGCTGTTTTGTGGTGGAACCTTTTCTTTTTCTAAGAGACCATTTTCTGCAACTACCAGACAATGATATTCAAGATATTGCTGTTTAGATTTTGGTCTCTTGAGTTATTTTTCCCCCCTTTGCCAGTCAGCAATCTGTCTTGTTTGTTTGTCATATGTGTTGTTTGTCACCTAACCCTTCTCCTGTCCTTTTTTTTTTTTATAGCCACCTACTTGCAGAATACCAACAAAAGTGCAATGATATCCTTTTTCTACATTAAAAATGAAACCTGCAATGTCTTGCTTTATTGTTGGGAATTTAAATTGTAGCATTTTCAACAGCGGCATCGGAAGCTTCTAACAAGTGAGGAGCAGTGTTTTGATGAAATGCTGAAGTGCATATACTATATATTGTATTCATTCTGACTTCTGAAATCTTGCTGGTGTAATCTGCCTGGGCTTTGATTACCCAGAGTTGCATCAGGCATTAGCAGCTAGGTAGGGAGCAGCAGCCACAACAACTTTAGTAGAAAGCATCTGCCTTGTTTCCATGACAATGAGATTGTGTGGTTTGTGTGTGTGTGGGGGGTTACAAAGCACCCATAAAGTAAGAGTCACCAATTATTATACTCTTCTGACTCTTCAGTCATGAAGCTTAACTGATGACTTCAAGATATTTTTTTAAAAAAACCATTGAATGCTGATACGTTTCTACCAAATTTAAAATGCATCTCTGCTAGTAAAAAAAAAAGCAGGTATTAAGGGAAATAACCCATCCCTTATCCATTCATAAATCCACGAATCAGTAATAGATATCTGGATGTTGGCAAACATCCCTAAAGGGATTTCAGGATTTTATAAAGAAATGTTGAACCAGTCAACTTTGAATTCCTTCCTTTGGCTTCTAACAGTCGTGATCCTTAATTGATTCTACACTGTCATAGGATTTGATCTCCTTCAGTTTTTCTCTCCCATTTCAAAGGTACCTTTAAGATTTTAACACCCTTTAACAATTTTCATTTCTTAATTCAGGCAGCACCCCAAGTTTCTCATTATGGATTCATACTTTCAAGAAACCTGTTCTCTTTTGAGTGGGTTTATTTCCCCCCACCTTCCCAGCTCTAGCATATGTAGCAAATATAATTCTGTATATCCAGTTTTCTTTAACAAGTCAACACAGCTTCAATTTGCTAAAAGGTAAGAATTTATTCCAGTTCAATTTCCCATTGTTTGGAGTTGTATGAGTTTCTGTGTATTAATAGTTGCTTATAATGTAACTCTTCCCCAAGCAACATAACATGACAAAATAGCTTCTGTAGAATTCATCTTTGAATACAATAGCAATAGCAATAGCAGTTAGACTTATATACCGCTTCATAGGGCTTTCAGCCCTCTCTAAGCGGTTTACAGAGTCAGCATATTACCCCCAACAACAATCCAGGTCCTCATTTTACCCACCTCGGAAGGATGGAAGGCTGAGTCAACCTTGAGCCGGTGAGATTTGAACAGCCGAACTGCAGTCAGCTGAAGTAGCCTGCAGTGCTGCATTTAACCACTGCGCCACCTCGGCTCTATACAATGTAGGATATTCTGGCTTTATTGCTTCTTTGGACCTTTGACAAAACAAATACACAAAACAGAATTTCAGCTGAGTTTTAAGTTTTTTTCTAATCATTTTTAAAGCTATGCTTTCTTTCTGTAAAGTTTCCTGTGTCTGTTTCAGAGAAAACAGTACACTTCATCACCAAGTGGAACAAATGTTCCAGAAAATATCACCTCTGAAAAAGTGTCAAGAAGAGCTGGGATCTGTAAAAGCAGAGCTAGAAGAAAAAAAGGTAGTTTCCTCTTTTTTGAAATAGAGATCCAGATTGCTTAGAGGCACTGCATTTTTTTTAAACATAATAAATTATGATTTGTAGCTGGAAATTTATGCATAAAGTTTTGGTTAAAAAAAATTATTACTTTGGAATTTGCATGCCTTGATACCATACTAATTCAAGACCAGGACTTGAAAAGTTAGCTTTCACTCCCTTGTTGACTAGCAGCTGTAAATTATAACCATGTAATTAAGATTGTATATTATTTATAATTATAAAATCTAAAAAGAGAATGAGGTAGTGTGACTTGCTGGAGATTTAACACTTCACTGTGCTGTTTCAGTCATAAGTCCATCTTTTATCTCAATGGGCCTCCTTTTATGATTAGTATCATCTCATGCCTAGTACATTGTTTGACTTCTGGTGAGGAACATACAGGCTAACCAGGGGTGGGCTTCAAAAATTTCAGCAACGGGTTCTCTGCCTAGTTGCTGGGTGGGCGTGGCTATGGTGGGTGTGGCCTAGTCAGCCTCCTGCACCATGTCGGTGGTGGTGGTGTATGTTTTCGCCTTCCCTGGGCTCTGGAGGCTTTCCTTGAGCATCTGGGAGGGCAAAAACTGCTTCATGCTAGTCGTCACTTATAAAGCCCATGGTATTGGACCTGGGTACTGGAGAGACCGCCTGCTGCCAATTACATCCCAAAGACCCATTAGATCACACAGGGTTGGCCGCCTCCGGGTTCCGTCTACCAGCCAATGTCATCTGGCTACTACCCAGGGGAGGGCCTTCTCTGTGGCAGCTCCGCCCTTTGGAACGAACTCCCCCCAGAGATCCGGGCCCTCACCTCTCTCCAAGCCTTCCGAAAAGCCGTTAAAACCTGGCTGTGTCGGCAGGCCTGAGGTCAATGAGTTCCCTTCCCCTCTCGATCTGTGTGTCTGTTGGTTATTTTTAAATGCTTGTATTTGTAGTTTCTGTGCTTCCCTTCCCCCCTTGGGTTTGTAAGCCGCCCTGAGTCCCGCTGGGAATAGGGCGGCATATAAATAAAACTAAACCTAAACCTTCCCCCAGGCTCCAGAGGCCCATTTTTCCCCCTCTCAAAGGAGAACTGTTAGCAGTGAACATTAGTGAGTGGATGGGTGATTTTAGTTGCCAATTTTTACTTCATTAGCAGTTCCAGAGACCTGCTTTTGCCCCATCCTTAAATGTGGCACTAAAACTTCAACACTTTAGGGATGCACATTGACAAACTAATGTAGCTCACCGTAGATACAAAATTAAAAAATGAACATGTTAATGCCTTATGACTGATTATTATATAGTAATGAGAGGTTTTGCAGGGCCATGGTATGAATTAAAAAACATCGATGAGGTATAGTTAAATAAAAATTGATAATGATAGTAATGTATACAATGTTGAGCTGTTATGATAAGTAATAAATGGATATGAATATTGAATGTTACCCGTGAAGGGACGTGACCCGACAAATGCGCGAATGACAAAACCGCGGCAACAAAACCGCGGCACTAAAACTGCGATGTCAAAAGCGCGCCGACAACAGCGCGCCGACAAAAGCGCGATTTAAGTTAAGGTAAGGTTTAGGGTTAGGTTTAGGGTTAGGTTTAGGGTTAGGGTTACAGCGCGCTTCTGTCGGCGCGCTGTTGTCGTCGCGCTTCAGTGCTCATTTGTCGGCGCGCTTTTGTCGGCGTGGTTTAGTCAGGCGCACTTTTGTCATTCGCACATTTGTGGGTGAACCGTGAAGGGAAGGTTAGAAATACTTTTGGACTATATATAAAGGTTATTAATAACAATAACAATAAAAAAGAACAAAATTAGACACAGCTAAGTTTTAATTATTTGGGGGGGAAATGTTATGATATAGGATATAGTTAAAGAAAGAAAGGATAATGATAATAAATTATATACATGCTATGAGTACAATATGAGGGAATTGGACGTAAATGGTAAACAGGGATTTGGAAAGGAGGATTAGAAAATTTTGGCATTAAATATTATGGATGTTAGCTAGAATAGGATATGAGGATTTAATGTTAATGGAGGATTTTATAAATAAGTAAATGAAATGCCAGTATGTGGTTATGTATTAAATCTTGGTATATTTTATGATGAAGGACGTTTAAACAACCATAGTCAAATAAAAGTGGAGGTATGATGATGGTAATATAATAAATATCCGAGTTAAGATATTAGAATTAATATAAATTATATTTGATGACGGTGGAAGAGATGCACAAACGCCTTTTGTAACCAACTGATACACTTTCTACAGTATGTAAAGAAGGAGGATTTGTATGTTTGTTTTGAAAATAAAAATATATTTTTTTAAAAAAGAAACATCGATGAATTGTCCAAAAGATGTATGAACCCAGAAAATTCCCTCTATATGCATATACATATATACATGTGTTCATATCGTCTTTTTTTTTAGAGTTCACTTAAGATATACCAAGAGACTCATCTGGAATATGTTCGAGTGAGAGAAGAAATGGATAAAAGTGACAGCGTGTGAGTCATTGTAATGGAACTAACTAATAGGTGTAGACTGCATTTGCCTTTTTTTTAATTAAAAAATCCAAATAATCATCCAAGCTCTTCCTGTAATTTTAGAGGTAAAAAGAGAGACAATGTGTGTTAGAGAGGGAGATGGACCTTTGGGTGAGGACAGTTATTGACTTCCTTGGCAGATTTGGTAAGAGGAAAAGAATTGGTTAATATGCTTCCACATCAGCAAGACCAGAACATAATTCCCATTTTTTATGGGAAAGCAAGTGTAATCCCTATAAAGGGAAGAATATCATCTAGGGAACTGTTCTGACCCCCCTTGTCCTACACCAAAGCATGCCGAGATAAAGATACTGCAAGGATTTATCAACACACAGACAGGACCTTGGCAGCAATCCAGCACAGACTAACCTTGGCAGCAATCCAGCCTGCCAAGCTAGCCACGAAAGTTCTCCAACTTTAGTGAATACGTTGACTCCTGCAAAAGGGCATGCGCACAATCATTCCTTTTATAGTCTTGAGAGGAGCCTAATTACCACCAGCTCAGTGCAATTATCTCCTGTAACTGCGCAACTGTTCCTTACGCCTATTAGCTCTTCTGTGCTGGGTATCCAGGAACAACTCCCTTGGCTCCTCCCCACTGCTCCAATGCATGATGTCCGGATCACACTCCCTTGTCTCCTCCCCACTGGTCCAAGGCTCAGGCGCCTCCTGGTGGCCAACCAGCCTCTCTGCACCCTGCTTGGAGTCAGAACCCTGTCCAGGGTCCTCCACATCCTCCAGAGTCGACTCATAGGGCCCCTCGCTGTCAGAGTCTGGTGGCAGCTCCAACGGCTCCTGCTGGGCCATAACAGGGAACTACCATTTAGCCTTTCTGATGACTCGTTCCCTTTTTGCATAGATTGCCTCTTCTTCTGCAGTGATAAACAGTGTAACCAAATGCTTGATGAGAGAAGTAGACTTAATTCTGTACCTTTCAGTAGTTCAGGAAAGCAAACACCTCAAGCTAGTTGCCAACCAGGTTAGTAAGTTTTCTCCACAATTTCCCTTCCTGTTTCTCCTCCGTATTCCATCTGCCAGCCAGTGCCGGCTGGCAACTACAAGGAGGAGAGCCTTTTCAGTAGTAGCTCCGACCCTTTGGAACGAGCTCCCCGTGGAGATTCGTACTCTCACCACCGTCCAGGCCTTCCGCATAGCCCTTAAGACCTGGCTAGCCCGTCAGGCCTGGGGACAAAGATAAGTGCCCCTCCCGAATGATGAATGAATGTTGCTCATTATTTTACTCTATGTTTGTCTACGTCACTGTTTGTATTTCCCTCCCCCGATCTTATGTAAGCCGCCCTGAGTCCCCTCAGGGAAAAGGGCGGCCTATAAATGTTAATAAACCTTCAAACCTTCAAACCTTCTCTTGATGAGTTTATTGTATGTTATGAGCAGTCTTTGTTAGGGATGTACAAAGTATTTGAAGGGGACCCTCAATAAAGCTTGAAGTGTCTGTCCTTGAAGTGTGTCTCTGAGCATGCACAGACAACACTTCCGGTAGTACCACCAGAGAAGCAAAGTGAGTATGCATATGCAGGTAGCTCAGGGCAGCTTTTGAAATCTTTCAAACGACATGGTTGCCTCACTGTTAAAAGAACCAGGTGCTTCACTCACCTTTACAGGTTTTGCACAACACCCACCTTTAATGGTTCCACAATTCCAATTGTTATCTGTAACGAACACTATGGGTAGCCAACACCTCATAAAGCTAACCAAATTGTGAAATAGAGTTAAATCTAAAATGCAACTTTGAATTAAACATAATGGATTACATCAATTAAACAAAAACAAAAATATATTGAAGTTCTTTGCTCATGTTTCACATATGCATTTTAAAAATGTGTTTATTTTATAATTTCAGGAAGAAAAAATTAGAAAATAAAGTGAAAAAGCTAGAAGGTAATTTAGTATTTATTGTTGTGGGGTAGTTATAACACAAATGTATAATTGGCAAAAAATATTTAAATATACAAAAAAGAGATTTTGGCCATAAAATTGAACTTGCTTCTCAAACTGTTATCTCTTCTTCATCCCTGTAAACGAGGGATGAAATATATTTCATGCAATGCCATGCATTATAATCAGGGTTAAAGCATCCATTTACTAATGTTTATCCATTGTCTTAATTATCAACATTAATAAAGGAAAAAGATGGAAAGCTAAAAAGCTCTTATATTCTTCTGGGAAAAGAAAGTGGAACATTATCTCTCTGCATTGTCTCTCTAGCAAAAAACTGAAACATTGCCATAGATAATGCACAATCGTTTCCAGCCTAGTTCTTCTTGCTTTGTTTTTAATTGAAAAAGGAAATATGAAATAAGGTGGAGTTTAATTGTAACCCAGTGTGTCCCAAATCTGGGTAAATTATCCAAAATTAGATAAAACAAAATTTTCTTTAATGACATATGACCCAATTATCCAAACACAACAAAAATATTTAATGTGTTTTACCTTCATTGACCAAAAAAAAATCCTGTCTGATAAAAGGTTTTGGGTAATGAAAGAAAAAGTTTGGAAAACACTCCTTTAATCTGTTTGTAAGGGAATAAATTTAAATGGTCTAGAAGTCATGCAATAAATCTTTTTTGTGGAGTTCTTGGTATTCTCTAAACTTGGTTGTTTGCTGGGAGACATTTCATTGGTTCCACCACAAAACCACGTTCGACTAAAGCGCGCTCGACGAAACTGCGTACCTGACGTCATCACAGCGCGACGAAAAAAGCACGCTGTGAGCGCTAAAGCTAAAATTAACCCCTAAACCTAACCCCCCGAAACTTAATCCTAAACCTAACCCTTAACCTAACCCTAAACCTAACCCTAACCCTAAACCTAACCCTTAACCTAACCCTAAACCTAACGCTAACCCTTAACCTAACCCTAAACCTAACCCTAACGCTTAACCTAACCCTAACCCTTAACCTAACCCTAAACCTAACCCTAAACCTAACCCTTACCTTAACGTGAATCGGCTTGCTTTCAAAGTGCTTTTTAAAGCGCCCTTTTTTCTCCGTGGTCGCTGTTGTCGCGCTGCTGATGACGTCAGCGACGCACTTTAATCGGGCGCGCTTTAGTGGACCGCGGTTTTGTCGTGCCACGCATTTCATTACCTGATTAACTAACATCATCAGTGTAAGTGTGCAAGCAGAAAAACCACAGCCCCATCAAAACTGGTTGTGATAACTCATTGGGTTTAAGAGTAGGAGATCAGGTGATGGACCCCTTAAAAAATAGATGGCAGCAGCAGGAACTGCCAAGGAAATGACCAAACAGATAGGGTGGAGCCAAGGCGTGAATAAGGTTTCTGGGTTGAAAACGTCTTGTTGTGTGGTTCAGCCAAGCCACTGTGCTCAGTAATGATAAATTGGATTATCCATGGTGATCCAGTAGAGGTACAGAATTCAAGAACCTAACTGCTTTTTTTCTGATACATATTTGGAAAGCATCATTACTTTTATGTGGAAACAGATTGAAATATTTGTAGAACTGAAATTAATAATTGTTAGTAATTAATTTTGTGTACATGTCAGCAAACATTAACACCAAGCTCTAGATCCATTTACTTATAATTAAGCTCCTATTCACTGAGTCTCTCAATGCAATTCTATACATATCTGCTTGAAAATTAAGGAGAAAACTAAGACTGTTTAACTATAAAATTCCATTTATGCTGTTGAGAAACCACAGAGTACTTGAGATTGGACATCTAGCTTACAATTGCCTTAATACAGGTAGTTCTTGCTTACTGACTGCTCATTTAGCCATCGTAAGTTATGACTGCTGAAAAAGGAAGTTTTATGACCAGTCCTTAAACATGCAGCCATTGTCATGTCCCCATGGTCTGGTGATTGCAATTTTGGCACTTGGTAACTGTCACAGCTGGCTTCCAACAAGCATTGGGGAAACCAGCAGGAATTCACAGATCATAGTTACACGAGATTGCATTTAATGACTGCAGTGATTTGCTTATCAATCATGGCCAGTCAATAAATGGCCCAGTCACATGACGCTTGCTTTACAACCACATCACTTAACAATGGAGTTGCAGTTGCCAATTGTGATCAGAATATATTTGCATATTTGAGTTATATTTTAATGAATTTGATTAGACGATGACGAACCTGAATAAGTTCTGCAGAAATGTGAATCTATATATTGCATTCTGAAAATATATAGTGGAATCATTATGACTAATATTTGCATTTTATAGTCTGTCAAGAAACATTGAGGAAGTACTGATGTATAAGAAGCATCATTCTGGATACGCACTTTGTATATTTAACATATAACTTAACTATATGAAAGCAGTTTCTTTCAAATACTCTTATTCACTAAGAATCATTTTGGTTTGTGAGACCACCAAAAAGAGACTCCAAGCACATAAGGTTTTTTGTTTATACATTTAGAGAAAAGCTGTGGAACTGGTGTCTGCTGTTCATGTTTTACTATGACTCTTAACAAAGCAAAACTGTACACACATCCAGTGTGATGAAATCCTAATGAAATACATACTGGTACAGAGCTCAGTGTTGCAAACCCTGACTAAATATTAGAAGGCTAAACCAAACAGAAAGGTACTAACATCCAAGTGCACTCATAGATTCTTACGTTTGAAAGCTATCTTGTGTTGTTTAATGCATTTTTATTACTTTGTTTCTTTAAATGAAGAAGCTGCAGCAAAGCACACTCAGGAATTTAAACAACTGAAAGCAGAGAAGAAAGTACTTGAGAAGGAATTGAAGAAAGCACAGGTAACTTTTTAAAGCAATAATATACATATACATTTTTTTCCTTTAAAAAAAAAAGACTACAGTTTGCAGTATTGTTAAGTTGTAAGTAGTCATCCAGCATCACGGGTATTTAATGTGTTCTAAGATAAGGAATGAATATTGTCAGGAGTCATTTGAGACATAAGAAGGTCTTGTGCTCTCTTGGGCACAATTCCCACAACTGAAAGACACCTTCCATTGCTCCTCACATTTATATGAGACGTGCCTATTATTTCGATAAGTTTACTAATGCAAAAAAAAGGGACTGAAACTGTAGAACTGAACTGTTTGATTTATAGCTTCTTCAGTTTGGCAACAGAAATGGCATCTTTAGAAATGATGTTTATTCCAATTAACTGGGATGATAATGATAATATTTGAAAAATATCCAGGATGCATGGTACCTTTGTATGCATAGAGGGGAGAGGTTTGCCCTAAGCACAGAACATTTGCCTTAACTTTGAATGGGCAAAGAAAGAGGCAAAATACACGTCAAACTAGAGGAAAGTAGAAGCAAAGACTACTGTTTAACCATTTAACAATTGTAAGAATAAATGGTTATAAACTGGATGTTTCTAATTTGATGATGTGCATGTAAAGTAGCATTCTTGAACACGATGTTGCTCAGATATGTTGTGATTACAACTCCCAAAATTCCTTCCCAGCATAGCTTGGTGGAGATTCTGAGAAGTACCTTTCAAAGGCACCTGGAAGGTGACAACTTTGGTGTTTTTAGTAGTGAACAGGAAAACAAAATCAAACATCTTTTTCGGTGTCACATTCATTAATTTAAATTGTTCTTCTCCCCTTTTTTGGTTAATAATAGGAAAAGATTGATGGCTTCCCTAACAGAAAGCAAAAGAAAGGTGACTTTTCACGATTTGTATCTCTTTCGGGTGGGGGGGGGGGAGGAAATATTTTATTTTGATTCACAGTTTAATTTTTAATCTGATATAGCTGGTTCTCTTTCTTCTCAGTGTTGAAAAATGCAGAGACTCAGAGCGAGAGTGAGAATTTAGTAGCAAATGTGGACAAAGGTTGGTATATGTAAGTCTTGTATATATTGCCGTTGATTATTCTTCTGTTCTTTGGTAACTGGAATAGTTGGCTTATTCAGTAGAAGGCTCTGATGCTTTGGTATGTATGGATTGTCAGGTTTCAGTCGGGTATGACTATGTATCTAGGAACTCTAGACACCCCCTTATTTAGGACACAGTCTCTTTATCACAGACAGGATAAAATTATACATACATAGAGATGAGTTGCTCAGTTCCCAGAAGACAAATCTTTCTGATGCACAATGTGAATGCTACGGTTTTTACTTCCACATTTCAAAGTCTCCTGATGACCCAGGGGAAATCACCTAATCTATAATGATGCAGTGGTTCTCTTTATCATGGGAACCAGGTTCATTCTTTGCGGGAGGACCACAAATTGGAGATTTTCACAAAGGCTGCAAAAGATTTCTTTGATGTAATATTTGTGTTCCGCCACAGTGTTAAAATTAATGAAACATTGAGGGTGAGCCCCAAAGGTGCTTTTTTTCAAGAGGCAACTGGACTTTCTTGTTTTTTCTTGGAAGACATTTCGCTTCTCATCCAAGAAGCTTCTTCAGTTTCTTGGATGAGGAAGAAATGTCTTTAATTTCTGAAGTAGCTTCCTGGATGAGAAGCGAAATGGCTTCAAAGAAAAAACAAGAAAGTCCAGTTGCCTCTTGAAAGAGCCCTTATGGGACAGGCATGGCTTGGATGACTTACAAGCTCCATAGACATTGAGAGTGGGATGCAGAATAAAGAGGCTGACTCTCTGCTCACCTAAAAGCCAGAGCAGAAATGTACAGATTGCGAAGATAAGAGTTAAAAGCATTGGAACAGAAAGAGGACTCAGTAATTTACCCCATTTTAGGGGGTGGGGGAGACCCAGTGTGATGGTAGAAAACTGGAAGACACAGTAAGTAACAAGCATGACAAAAGAGCAACTTTCTGAGATTGGTTATGAAGCTAGTGGAGAAATTTGGGAAGGAAGACTGTAAGGAAGTGACAGATAGAAATTATTTGGTATTTTAGGAATGAAATCATTGGTCCTATCAACTTTGCCCACAAAATCGTTTATTTGAGATTATTAACAGGTGACAATGTGAAGATTGGACATCTCTAGGCTGAATCTTCTCTGTTTGAATTTAACACAATAAAAAAATGTCTGCGAGACGCAGCACGCTATAGAATTAATTAAAACTATTTAAGGATACATTTACCATTTATAAGTACAAATCATTACCCTTGGAAGCAAACACGTAAAAGCTGGTAGTTTTTCAAAACATTCTCCCAGCTCATCTACCAAGACAAGTATATTTTATGCACATGATAACATCTGAGGGGGGAAATGAAGGAAAAGGTGTTTTTTCAAATGCTTTCCTGCTTGGTCAACTTAAAAGTGATCTTTTTTTCCCCTTATCCCAGGTGATATGGTTTAAATTATGTATTTTTTATATGCAGGAAGTATAGAACAAAGTAATTTGAATGCTAAGAAAAAAAAATCAGGTTAAAATTATATTTTATTTCATTTCTGGATTCATTATTTAGTTAATGAAGGGACTAGCCGGAATTACAAGGAAATGATGCAATTTAAATTGACGTGCTTGACTTCTTGGTATTGTTTATCATACCAATGGCCTGAATTCTCCAAGGAGGTGCAAAACCCAGGAGACTTGTAGAGAAGGAAAAAGAACCTTATGACTTAACACTTATTGTATTTTTCGGAGTATAAGTCGCACCGGAGTATAAAATGCACCAAGGTTTTGAAGAGGCAAATTTAAAAAAAAGTTTTTGCACTTGGCAAACCTCCCAAAAATGGCCCGTTTTTCACAAAAATGGGCCTGTTTTCTTTCCCAAAAAGGCCATGAATAACCTTTAGGAGGCTCATAGAGTGCTCCGGGGAGGGGGGGGGCAAAAACAAGCAAAAACTGGCCCATTTTTCGCTCATTTCTGCCCTCCCCAGCCCCCAGGAGCATTCTGCAAGGCTCCTAAAGGCTATGCAGTCATTATGGAGAAGGGAGCGGGGTTTTGGGAGGCAAAAAATGCTGTATTCAGTGTATAAGACGCACCCAGATTTTCAGCCTGAGGAAAAAGGTGCGTCTTATACTCCAAAAAATACAATAGATAAAATCAAAATATATACAGGAATATATATTTATATACATATGTATAGTTGAATTCTGATTCCGTTTTGTGTTTAAATATTTATTTTGATATCTATTTTGGACTATCTAGGATCCCTAATTATGTATTCTGTAAACATAGATCTGTGTTCCATGATGCTACTGGAAATCTCTTATTTCTTATAGCCATCTTCATTGCTGATTGAACTGTAAAAAAGAAAAACAATATTTTATTTGTGACAATGATTTTTTATATCTCCATCAATTATATATGAAAGACAGTTCAATAGAAAGAACTCAGCGGGGTCCAGGATATCTGTGATTTTCCATTCCTTTTGTTAATGTGTTATACTTTAGAATGACCAACACGTTTTTCTTCAAACTTTGCTAAAAATTAGCTTTCTGAATTGTGTACATTCTACACATATGCCCCTTGTTTGGCGTATCTACTGTATATCTTAACATTGTGGCGATAGGCTTCATGTTTTTGTTTAGAGATACAGCACAAGTATCCACCTGAATTTTTCTTTTTAGCAGTGTCTTTAATTGCATATATGCCATGTCCCAGCACATCAAACTAAATATAAACATAATGATGTGGATTTCTTTTTACAGAAAAAATTAAATTTCTGTTGGAAGAACTCTGGCAATGTATTGAAAACTCTACAGGAAAAAAGCAGATCAACAAACGTGAGCAGGCAGTAGGTGAGATCAAGTACCAGTGCTTTAAAGGAAATTTAAAATATTTTTTTTAAAAAAAACCTTCTCATATTTTAATAAAAGTAAGTAACATTCATGCTCTCTCCCCCCCCCCCTTTTCTCTCTCTAACTGCTGGATTTCTGCTCCTTCAGAAACACGTAAAAAGATAAGTAAGTAATTTACAAATTTATTTATTATTAATTTAAAAAAACCTAAATAGCTTCCTAACTCACACACATCTTAGACTGAAAGACTGAAATGCAATATTCTTCCTATTCACTTGTACATTGGTTTATCGGGTTTCGGGTTTTTTTGCCTATGTCTGCCCTTCTTCTGTCTTCCCTTCTTTCTCTGCAACCTACTCACCTTTGTGTTTTATTCTTTCTGTGTATTTGCTGTCAATCTTTTATTGTGTGCCAACATTGTGTATCTGTGTCTGATAGCATTGTAATCTGCTCCTCTGTGTATCTTTCTCTGAAAGAGAAAAGCAGAGATAAACAGTCAGACAACAGGGCCACCCTCCCTTACGAATGTGGAATTATGTCAAGATACTATTTGAGCAAGCCATACATGTCCCCATAGCTATCAGTACTTGAGCAATATCAATAGCAATAGCAGTTAGACTTATATACCGCTTCATAGGGCTTTCAGCCCTCTCTAAGCGGTTTACAGAGTCAGCATATTGCCCCCAACAACAATCCGGGTCCTCATTTTACCCACCTTGGAAGGATGGAAGGCTGAGTCAACCTTGAGCCGGTGAGATTTGAACCGCCGAACTGCAGAACTGCAGTCAGCTGAAGTAGCCTGCAGTGCTGCATTTAACCACTGTGCCACCTCGGCTCAGCACTTATACTCTCTTCCTTGTCACTTCGAGAGCAACAATCATATTAAGGGATTCCGTCCTACTTGGTTGGAGTTCTTTTGGTTTACGGAGACAAAACTGGAGTAGAGATAATAATATTGTAATCCTCAGGCTCAATCTCTGCAGAAACGAAATTTTATTTTGTTTATGGTCAGAAGTGCCTCTTTGCTCAAAGGAAGGATGCTTACAGGTCAGCTTGTATACTGCAGTAGCGTTTGTAGTGTTGGTAGCACCTTAAGGTGTGCACATATTAACACATGCAACAGCTCCCCAGGATGGGAAGAGTGGGCAGTCCTTTCATTTTTCTTCACAAGAGTAACTTGTGAAAAATCAAGGAGTTTATTTGGAGACATCACAGGAATGTTTCCCCCTATAGGTGACACTAACCCAGTGTTTCTCAACCTTGGCCACTTGAAGATGTCCGGACTTCAACTCCCAGAATTCCCCAGTCAGCAGTCGCTGGCTGGGGAATTCTGGGAGTTGAAGTCCAGACATCTTCAAGTAGCCAAGGTTAAGAAGCACTGCACTAACCTAATCTACTCCTATATATAATTCCCTCTTGGAATTCGAAGGGGAAGGGAAGGGAAATGTGTTTTGGCTAACGTCTAACAACTGGCACAAATCATTTTGAAAAGTATATTTTTGCTATCCTAAACTTCCAGGGAATGGAAATAAAATACATCGAAGAATATATGTGTGTGTGTGTGTGTGTGTGTGTGTGTGTGTGTGTGTATCTGTATGTAAGTATGTATGTATATATGTATATATGTATATTTTGTCTTACAGAAAGAGGGCAAAATCCTGAAAAAGTGAAGAAATCTGAAAGAGCATGGCTATCAGAGCCCTCTATAATACAAACTTCTCCAACGTCACTGAAGATACAGGTGGACAAAAACATTGCTGGAAATAGTCACTTGATAGAAAACAAATTTATGGAGACTACTAAAACGAACAACGGTGCTATTTCTGATGAAGACAGGTGCCTAGAAGGTTTTGCCGAGGCAGATTTTGCAACAAATAACATGGATCTTCTCAACAAAGAGCAGGAAGAGTTTGGTGAAAGTCTGCGAGATGTTTTGAAATGGATTAGGCCTCTTCCTCCTCTTCTGTCACCCATTCAGTTTTCACCTGCTACTACTCCAGTAAGTTCCAAAAGGGGATTAAAATTAAATATTTTACTTATTTAACTTCAGAGATTATGTCAACTCTTCTGGCTGGAGGTAATTTTTTGGCCAAAAGTAATATGAAAAAGACATTGATATCTGTGATGATCTTCTAGCCAGCAGTTATTTCTGGTAAAGAAGTTTTATAAGTTTCAAGATTGAACTTCTTTCTTTTTTTGGTGGGGGGGGGCTCTTTCAAAGATAAGAATTTCAGAATTTTAATAGATACTTTTTTTCTGTAGAGATAATGATGAAATTGATACACGAGAATCAGTGCATGTGGAGCAGAATATATTTCAGTTATAACATTTGCAACTATCTGAACAAAATTTGTTCCCATGTGACCAGATTCTTCCAGAGAACTCCAGAATGCACCTTTTCTCTATCGACTCTGCTGAAGTTCTTCCATATTATGTTATTCTGAAGGCAGATCATATTTTCCAAAATAAAATGTTGTTCATCAGAAATGATTTAAAGTACTTTGGACACAATATTCCAGATGAAATAAGCCTGTTCCAGTGCAATATCAGACCAGAATACTTCTAAGCATTTCTGATATTTAAGCAATATATTTTTCAGGCTAATTTTTGTAACAACTATATTATTAATTAGTACATTAATATTTACATTTTTTCTCTTTTAAGGACACTTTATTTGGAGAGATCACAGACTCCAGTGATGATGAAATGGAGCAGAACGCGCAAACACTTGAAAATATTATAGACGAATATGATGAGGAGAAACCAGCATCAGAAACTTTGCATCTGACAGAATTTTGCTCACAAGTTTTAAAAAACAGCAGTGTAAAGACTCATCTACAGGAATCACATGAAAGTTCCCAAAAATTAGAAAATGAAGAATCGATGCTGTCATCTGACTCCATGCTCAGAACATCAGAGTACCTTCATGAGAACAATACTAAATCAGAGACTGAAGAAAAACACCTAAATAAAGAATCTGACTTTGAACAAACGCACGCAGCCCCTGAAACAATATCTCCCAGTAGAGAGAAACTCAGTGAAAAAATGATTAGCAAAACAGAAATTGGGCATGTGCTGGAAAAGACTAATGATTTCGTTCAAAAGGAGGAAAAGAAAAGGTTAATTGAAACAAAAGATGATTGCGGTCAAGGATCCCAGGGCAGTGAAGAACAGCAAACCAAAGAACCTATTTCAACTGCTGAAAACCCACCAGTGACTTCTAAAAATGTGATGGATCCTTCCAATGATAAAGAAGGAAGAGTGATGGAGAGTGTATTTGAGGACCTCCAGACAGAATCTTACTCGGGAAAAGCAAGCCTACTTTGTGAAAAGCAAATTGAACATATAACAGTAAAAGGACAAAATGCAGCAGCTGAAAGAAATAACGAACCATTAATAGAAGGGGAAAAGAATGTCAGTAATTGTGAATTCCTCCCTGAAACAAATCTTAGTGAAAGAGTTGAGCAACCGGGTGCCAGCATAACGTGTGCGGAATCTATTGAAAAGAACTTTAATTCTTTGGAAGCATCTAACAAACCTCATTCTGTAGTGGAGACGGGCAACCAACAAAATGGAAGCAAGGTAAATGGAAAAAATGAGCAAGCTGATGTTGCAACATATATTGGAACATTAACTAGGGGTTTGAAGCAGTCATATCATGGCGGCGAAATAATTGAAGCCATGAATTATAGGTCCAGAAAAAACCTGTCTGATGGAGCTAGTGAGGGGACAAAGTTAGAAGATACACCAAAGGAAAAACATCTACAATTAGAACGGTTACTTGATGAAAATATATATATTAAATCAACACAAGAGGAATTAATTTGCAAAAGCAGTACCAAGTTACCAACCGAGGCATCTACTGCTGAAGACTCTTTGTTAAAATCTGAGGGATTCACTGAACCAAGTCAAGTACCCCTTGAAGTACACAATGCCACTGAAAATGCTTTTCAAGTGGGACAAGTTGAAAATGCAAACATTACACCCAAGAACATGTCCAAAGTAGAAAGCATTGGGAGTAGTTTAAACAGTTACACGGAAGACTTAAATCCGCTAAGAGAGAGGCTTATGGAGATAAATTATGAATCAAGAAAACTCGCTGAAGCGGGAACTATACAATCCCTTAAAGTAGGATTAAGTGAAAAAGATTCACGTAGTTCGATGCATGGGGATTCACAGTTTGAAAAAAATAGCTCAATGATCACAAATGAACTACCTGATACAAAAAAGTATGCCACGGAAGAAAAAGGCCTGAATTATTGTTCCGCTTCAAATGAAGCAGCTTCAGCACAGAACATGAGCAATAATACAGTTCAACCGATGCAAAATAGGTCACAGAGCAAAAATGGAGAAATTGAATCAGCCTTGTCTGTTATGACAGGTGATTCTGAGGCAAATATAGAATCTATGGATGTTGCTTCTCCCTCTCCTGACAAGGAAAATGCTGATCACACTGATCCACATCATTCTAAGGAAAATTGGAAGAATAAAAAATCAAAAGCTGTTGAATCGGAGGGAGATAAGATGTTGACTCAGAGAGATATAAAGTGGGATTACCACAATCCTAGTAATAAGAAAGATAAAATTGATTTTGAACAAGATAAAAATGATGGCACTTTCAACAAGCCCCAGGCATCCGTTACTCTTAAAAGTTGCAGTAAAGACAGCTCTGAAATGCTGTCTTCTGAGGGATATTGTCCAAACAATATTAAGAGCATAGATACTAATACAGAAAACAAATTGCTGCTGAATCATGGGGAACTTCTTATTCCCAGGGACGCGCGGTCAAGAAATGATACTATTAAAAATATCAATGAAAAAACAGCTAGGGATGCTGATGCTGTATCGAGTACTGAAATAAGGTCTAGAGGAATAGATGAAGTGTGTATGTTAGAAAATTCTGTTTCAGTGGGGAAGTCCTCTGTCACAGATTCATCGGAAGAAGAATTTTATCCAATAAGAAAAGTGAATTGCGCAAAAATACACCCAGGATGTGCAGTGTCCAGTGATATACCTTGTCCAATCAAAAATAGTGAAGCTAGTCTTCCCCCCAGTACGACTTCTTCAGATGGTGCCAGACATGAGGTGTTCCCTGTGGTCACGATAGAGGAATGCTCAAAAGATAAGGAAGCTAAAGTAGGTTACACTGACTCGTCTGTAAATGAAGGGGTTGAAAAGACATGGGAACATTCGTATGCAGCAGAATGGCCCTGCACTAATGAGAATACAACCTTAAAAACAGAACCCTCCTCTGCAATAGAAAAGTTAGAAGAAAATGCTTCAGTAATTACTTTATTGCCAAGTCAGGAGTTATCTAACAAGAAAACTATCTCTGGGAAGTCCTCTATGAATGATCCAGATGCTAATGATAATACAGCTGTACTACATACAAAATACCCTGTCGATAGGGAAGTCCATTCTGACTTACCTGTAGAAAAATCCAACATGGAATTAAAAAGGAGTGTTTCCACTTCGGAATCCAGATCAGATACAGACCACAGTTACATCCTGGCTTGTCACATTGATGATGGCAGTGATACGTCCCATAACAAGGCTCATGATATAAATAATGATAAAGGAAGCACTGCATCTAAGACCCACAGGACATCCATATCCCCTATCTCTGGGTCTTCCAATTCTAATAATAAACTACAAAAATTGCTATCAGGAAAATTGTCACCGCCGGTTCCTTCTGCAAAGAATAGAGTAGACCAAACATTCAACTCTTCAGACTTCGTCAAAGTTAAAGCGCAGGAAGAGATTAACGATAGTGATGATACCCATCTCCAGACCGTACCTATCTGTAAGAGAAAAAAGAAAAACCAGTCTGCCCTACCAGCTGAAACCATTCTAGCCAATGTAGATACTTCTACACGAACTATGTATTATCCAAAAACTTTAACAAAAATTATGCAAGAGATGGGCCCACCATTACCTCCGTTACTTCCACCTTTGCTAGCTACCCCTCCAAGAACTGTTCAGCACAGTTCCCCTGTAGCATCAACTTCAAGCCAATCTTCCTTACCATCTCCACTTGATGAACTGATTTCTCCTTTGCATAAAACCCCAGTTCCTCCTCTAACGTCAGCACTGCCACAGATCTCAAAACACAAGTCCTCTTCATCATCATCATCTTCCACTTTATCACCCTCTGAAATGTCAGTAGGTCAGAGAATGTTATCGTCCCCTCTTCAGTTTTGTTCCAGCACTCCTAAACATGCCCTTCCTGTTCCAGGTAGACTGCCTCCATCTACACCAAGCAATTCTGTTCCACCTGCGCCTCAGGAAAACTCCGTGAAAATTTTGGACAGTATGTATCCAGAATTATCTGCTCGGGCAAGAACACTCAATATCCTGAAAGGTAACATTCAGTTTAATAGGTCGTCTTCTCTAGATGGAAAGGGTAGCCATCAAATTAGTGGCTTTAAAGCAATTGCTTCCCCATCGACTGCTTTTGTGAAAACAAGGATCAGATTTAAATCTGATCCAGAGAAGCTGCTCTCCAATGTGAATGAGACAGGGAAAAGGAAGTTGCCATCTGTGACTATGCCAAAGAACGTCAAAAGACCATGTTTAGAGGGCAGCAGATCATCAACACTGAACCCCTGCTCAGAAGAGCGCTCCGATGGTGACCGACAGTGCATTCCTGATGGTGACTCTCTGGACAATGGGAATGCTATTAAGTCAACAGATGACTGTAATTCAAAATCACTTTCGGAAATGGAGAAAACGGAGGATCCTGATACGTCGGCTGTGACTGTAGCATTGGAAAAAGTTTCTGAAGCTTGCTTTGACCTGTTGCCTGTTATTCGTAGCCGTGTTCTTGTTGGTAATACATCAAAGGTTCCCATACTGAGAGATGAAGAGAAAGAAGTTGTTTATGAACTTGCTGTTGAAAAGAAGGTCAGCTTTATATCTCGTGTGTGTGTGTGTTTTTTCATTTATTAAAAGAAATAGTAAAAAAAAATTTCTGGAATAATACTTTGAGACTTAAGTCATGTTAGAAGAGGCATTTAAGAGTTCTTTTGATGATGTATCATTTCTAATTATCTAAAGATAAATATTGCTTCAATGAATAATATAGATTTTTTAAAATCAATCATAGCTACTATGCATAGGTATTTAGGTCCCAAAGGTGCTTCTTCAAAAGGCAGCTGGACTTTGTTTTTATTTGAAGACGTTTCTTCAAGGAAGCTTCTTGGATGAGAAGCAAAACATCTTCAAGGAAGAAGGAAAAGAGCCGAGGTGGCGCAGTGGTTAAATGCAGCACTACACGCTACTTCAGCTGACTGCAGTTCTGCAGTTTGGCTGTTCAAATCTCACCGGCTCAAGGTTGACTCAGCCTTCCATCCTTCCGAGGTGGGTAAAATGATGACCCGGATGGTTGGGGGCAATATGCTGACTCTGTAAACCGCTTAGAGAGGGCTGAAAGCCCTATGAAGCGGTATATAAGTCTAACTGCTAAAAAGTCCAGTTGCCTTTTGACAAAGCACTTTTGGGATCACCATGACTTGGATAATTGAGAATCTCCATTAGACATAGAGGTTTAGGGGTTTTGCTTAAATCAACATTTCTCCCCTCATTACTATCTCAGAGAATCTATGGGTTGAGGTCCTAATCCCAACATTAGCATTAGATTGTCACTTAGGGTACTTTTTTGAGTACTATAAAATGAAATAGCAATACTTCTTTGGAAGTGAAATGATGTCCCCATAAATCCAATGTGCTTTGAAGAGTGCTGTGCAGTTCAGCTTTGCATCCATGTAAATTTCAGTTAGAGAAAGGAAGTGCTTTTCTTAAAAAAAAACTTATCCCTCCTTTGAATATTTGTCCTCCTTTTGGCTATATCACATATATCAAAGGTTGGCCTGTCCTATTGTTTAAAATTCTACTGGATGATCTAAAGGTCAAGTACCTTGGCGTGGGTTACTGTTTTAAAGATCTTAATTTGTTTAGTTTAACTTTTAATTTTTGCTGCTATATAGATCTTTAGAATGTATTTTGCAAGAATTCCATATTGTTTATGTGGCAGGACTACAGTTGTGTGATTAGGCATAAGTGAAAGGTTTTCTAGAGCAGTGTTTCTCAACCTTGGCAACTTGAAGATGTCTGGACTTCAACTCCCAGAATGAGTTGAAGTCCAGACATCTTCAAGTTGCCAAGGTTGAGAAACACTGTTCTAGAGAATCCCAAAGGTTCTTTTTTCCAACAGACAACAGGACACTCTTTGTTTTTTCCTTGAAGAAGCTTCTTCAGAACTGTAATTTAGTTGGTCTTTTCTGAAAAGCAGTGCCTTTTCAATCCACCAGGCAGAAATCACTTCTAATTGGAAATGTTTGGCAAAGAATTGTCCAGAGCCCACTCTGAAGAAGATGGATGGTTAAGAAGTGTGAAATATCAATCTATCTTTTTCATATAATGTTTATACAATACTACTAAGATGTGGCCTTCCCCAGAGCCACCTCTCTTTTTCCATCCATTATTCATATATCCCATCCCATTCATGTCCACCACAAATTGCATAAGACTTGAACTAAATCATCCAGAAAGGGCTAATTTTTTTTTAATAATCAAAGATTTGATATAAAAGCAAGAATTAGAACTAAAGATCATAATGGGAATAGGAGATGATACATTAATAGCACTAGATAGGCATGGCCAAACTTCAGGGGAATCATTTTGAGGGCTTGGGGTATTTTTAGGTGCGTTGATCTTAAATTAAGGTTTGCCCAGATTTTCCCCCCCTTTGGGAAACCACAGCACCTTTTCTAAGTTGTTTGCCATAATTTCTGAGAGCTGCAGGTAAAGGTTTTAAAGGATCAAATAGTGGCACAATATGTAAGTAAAACTAGGACACCAATTGACTTGATAGGAACTAAGCGTTGGTGAATTGCTACTTAACTCAGCCTATCAGATTTCCCCGTATAATCAATTGTTCAAAAAACATTTTACAATGGTATTATCAATGTGATAGCGGAGTTTTTAAAAGTAACCATTTTCAGAGAGTTATTAACCAATTTGTGAAAGGAAGTAATTGACCTAAAACTGACTCAAGGAAAAGGATGCAGTTCTTGAGGACTATAATGAAACTTATAGTAAGTACAGTGTCAGATATTTTATGGATTCAGTGCCACCTGACTTTCATAGATGATGTCTTTCCACAAATGGATTAACTTAACTTTTAATTTTTAATAAATTTATATGCCGCCCAATCCCGTAGGACTCCAGGCGGTTTACAGAAACAAGATTAAAATAAGGAGTTAAAAATAGGAAAAGAGAAACAATTTAAAAATAGAAAAAAGAGAAACAATTTAAAAACGACGCACCATACACTCAATCTGAGTGGGGCTGGACCTCATTCATGAGGTCAGCAGCCCCAGGCCTGCCGGAATAGCCAGGTTTTAGTGGCTTTTCGGAAGGCCGAGAGAGTGGGAAGGGTCCGGAACTCTGCGGGTAGATCGTTCCACAGGGTCGGAGCAGCAACAGAGAAGGCCCTCCCCTGAGGGGCCACCAGCCGGCATTGTCCGGTCGACAGTACCCGGAGAAGGCCTAGTCTGTGAGTTCTTATCGGCCGTTGGGAGGTATGTGGCAGGAGGCGGTCTCTCAGATATCCAGGTCCTAGGCCATGTAGGGCTTTAAAGGTAATGACCAGCACCTTGAAGCGCGTTCGGAGACCGATCGGAAGCTTTAAAATCGGATGATTTTAAAGTTGCCTCCAGCAATATACAAAATATAACTTCGAACCTTTTCAATGAAAATACTTTTTAGTCTTTAGTGCCATGAGAAAATGGAAATAGGAAGCACCAATTGCTACCGGTAGATTTGAAAATCATGATACTGTAGTTGATAGAAGCAAAAGAAGACGACTAGCAAATTCTGCTTATTTAAGACCCTTACATAACCATAGATAGCTCTTACTCAGTTGACACTGGATCTAAGTAAAAAGGCAGGAGAAAGTCCAAGCAATAGATTCTTCTGTAGTGTATTTAATGAGAGATACCAAAGGACAGTGCAGTGCTTTGGATTCAAAGGGGAAAAAAATGCTGGGGAGCACAGATGGACATTTATGTAGTATCTGTCAAGAATTCGTTACAGTAGCTGTATCTTTTCTCAGCATTGAGTCTATTCTTCCTTGTATTGATAAATTGCTAATTCTGGAGATCATTGTTCTATCTGTTCATTTTACTATTGCTTTCTCATTACGCTGACACTTGTTGAAACTCAAAAGCAAATAATGTTTTGCATTTATAGTCCTTAGCTGAGCCAGCTTTACAGACTATTCTAAATAAACTGAAAAAGCAGAAGACATCCTTGGGCCACAATTATATTCAGTCCCTCTGCAGGATCTATGTTGGAATATGCCATCAGCTTGGAGACTTAGAAAAAGCACGCCTCTTCTGCTACACTCTACTTAAGGAAGGTATAGTATAACTTGCAGTTTATGTGTTGTTATAAAGTACCAAGTATCTAGAAGATTCAGAAGCATAACCAATTAGATAACTATTTCAGTTAGAGACAGAAGACTCAAAAAACTCCTGTGAATAACACTAACTTTATGCCTCATAAACATCCAGCTTACTGCTTCAGAATATTTGACTGGCCTTCATTTAAAACATTCTCAACCCTGAACTATATTTTTCAGGCAAGAACAGTCTGTGATCCTACTCTTAATTGCAAACTATTAGGTTGGAATAATTTCCTACCTTTCTTCTGCTGGATTGTTATAGGAAGCTACTCTTGAGGCCATTCAGAGATCCAAACTGAGGCACCTACTTTTATTTATTTTAATTATTCAAATCTGGGTGACCAACCCTTGGTGAGTTTTATTTTTTTAATAAAAAGAATGTTCAGGCTTTGATTGCCATAGGGTGATGGAGCTGGAATTTTGGCCTGTATTAAAATATTTCATGATCATAGGGGAGAGGATTCGAATAGTTGCAGAGTTTAACTCACTTTAACCCTTCTTTTAATAAAATGGGTTTGTCAAAAAAAATATATCAGCAATTTGATCTGGAATGCTTTAGAGATCACAACCATTGCACTAATGGCTACAGATTAGCCAGTTCTCTTTTAAATTCTCGGTTTTATATTATCATTGAAAGTAGGAGAAGCTGACTGCCAGCAATGTGGGCAGAATCATTTCTCTCTTTGAGACAGAGAGGATGCACTGCCCCATTTTGTAGCAGGCATCATTTGTATCATTATTATACTATTAAATATTTCTATCCCGTCTTTTATATATAACCAAATGTTCTGACCCCCCCTTCATACACCAAAGCACGCCAAGAAAAAGATACTTCAAGGATTTATTAACACACAGACTAGGCCTTGGCAACAATCCAGCACAGACTAACCTGGCCAGCCTGCCAAGCTAGCCACGATAGCTTCTCCAGCTCTAGTAAATATGTTGATTCCTGCGATGAGCGTGTGGAAAGTCATTCCTTTTATAGTCTTGAGAAGAGCCTAATTACCACCAGCTGAGTTCAATTATCTCCTGTAACTGTGTAACTGTTCCTTATGCCTATTAGCCCTCCGTTGCCAGGCATCCAGGACCAACTCCCTTGTCTCCTCCCCACTGCTCCAATACATGACGTCAGGATCACACTCCCTTGTCTCCTCCCCACTGCTCCAAGGCTCAGGCGCCTCCTGGTAGCCAACCAGCCTCTCTGCGCCCTGCTCTGAGTCGAAACCCTGTCCAGGGTCCTCCACATCTTCCAGAGCTGACTCATAGGGCTCCTCGCTGTCGGAGTCTGGTGGCAGCTCCAACAGCTCCTGCTGGGCCACAACAACCAAAGATGGCAAATGTACCTAGTACTTCTCCCCCAGTTTTTTTCTTAACAGCAACAACCCTGTGCGGCAACTTTTATGCCTAAGGGAGGTCTAGTCATTTTTTTTTCCTTTTGTTTAATTTTTCTTTATCCCTTCCAGATTTCCCACGGTCTGAGCAGTTGATATTGTTTATTGCAAATATATGGAGTGAAGTGTTCTGCTCTGAAAGTGTGATCAACAAAGCAATCCAGTTAGTAGTTAGACAGCGTGCAAAAGGAGATGTGTTGAAATGCCTGAAAACCTACCTCAATTGGGAAGAGGTACAAATATTTGATGTTTTCTTTGTGTGTAATGAAAGGACAGACTCCACATTGATTTCTTAGTGATTATATAAGATCAGAATCCCATTTGATTTATCTTTTAAGATACAAAGGGCAATGTTGCGTACTTCTTTGATTATCTGTTGCTCAAATGCTGGTTTCCAAAAAGTAATACGAATTCCCCCCCAAAAAAAGTTAGAAATGCAGATTTGATGTTTGCCAAAGCAGTTATCTCTAAGCAGTTATACTTAATTTACTTCTTTTACAGTTTTTTTGTAAGTTAGAAAGTTACAAAAGTTAGAAATGCAGATTTGATCTTTGCCAAAGCAGTTATCTCTAAGCAGTTATACTTAATTTACTTCTTTTACAGTTTTTTTTGTGTGTGTTGTTTGTTTGTTGGGAGATTGTTATATATTTTCTAAAGGAAACAAGCATTTTTTATCTCCTGGATCAGAATTCAGTACTTTCATATATTTTTCTGTCATAGAAATTTAATTTAAGCTAAATTCATGTTTTTATTGTCTTTCTTCGCCTTAGAGTGCACCAGTAGATATTAGTATGATGATTTCCAGTCTGCTTTGGGCAATACAGTTGTGTCCACAAATGGAATTTCAGCTAAGTGAAAAATATGGAGAAGATCTGAAAGAGAATACATGGCAATATGTGTTTGCTATTGACCTCTTATGCTCCTATCAAAAGTGGTGCTGGACCCATGATAATATCATAAGGTACCATGTTTAATTTCATATTTCTACATACAGTACCACTCTAGACCAGTGTTTTCAAACTTAGCAGCTTTAAAACGTGTTGACTTCAGCTCCCAGAATTCCCCATTCACTTATCTCCATGGCCAACTTGACATCTGTGGCAGCCAAGAAGCCAGCCTTTTTATTGATGTCAAGATGTACAACGGCTTTGGGAGAATCTTCCCTTTATTGAGTACCTCAGTAATTCACTCCAGAGCTCAAATAAACCCTTCAATTCCTCTTTCCCAATTCTAACAGTGGAAGGCTGTTCTGACCCCCCTCGTCCTACACTAACACACACTCCGAGCCAAAGATAAGTTACGGCATTTAATTAACAGAAAGACAGGTCCTTGGCAGCAAACTGGCACAGACAAGCATGGGCAGCAATCCAGCACAGATAAGCCGTGGCAGCAATCCAGCCTGCCAAGCTCGCAATAATGTTCTCCGACATTAGTTCCTGCGTTGACTTCTGCAAGAGGGGCATGTGCACAAGCAGTCCTTTTATAGTCTGGAGAGGAGCCTAATGACCACCAGCTGAGTGCAATTACCTCCTGTACTTGCGCAACTGTTCCTGACGCCTATTAGCTCTTCGGTGCCGGGCATCCAGGAACAACTCACTGCTGACCTCAGGCTCACACTCCCTTGTCTCCTCCCCACTGGTCCAAGGCTCAGGCACCTCCTGGTGGCCAACCAGCCTCTCTGCGCCCTGCTCGGAGTCGGAACCCTGTCCAGGGTCCTCCACATCCTCCAGAGCCGACTCATCGGGCCCCTCGCTGTCGGAGTCTGGTGGCAGCTCCAACGGCTCCTGCTGGGCCACAACAGAAGACTATCTACCGTTATTTTCCCCCAAACAGTGTGAACATCAGCCAATGTAACTGATTGCATGTTAAGGGAAGGATTGGAATAGAGAGGCTTTCTGTACGGCAGAGAATAGATGCCTAACGGCAGCAAGGAAAAAAAGTAAGGTGGGAAAGGCTTATTGTTTTGTACTAGCATTAGTTGAAATCATCTCAAGCAAAAGCTTTTTGTCTTTCAGAAGAATTTGGCAGACTGTGCTAGCTTTGAACAAGAATGTGCCTGTAATTCTCGATTTTCTTTCATAGCAAAGAGCTGTGGCCAATCATGGATAATTGGATAAAGAACAGGAATGGCAATGGAAGCATTTCCTCCTCTTCTAATATAATCATTGCCACTGTGCTGAGACTGATTGGTAAGCATGTGGGATTTTCACTGCAGATATCAGGCTCTTAGATAGCAGTTAGCAATAGCAATAGCAGTTAGACTTATATACCGCTTCATAGGGCTTTCAGCCCTCTCTAAGCGGTTTACAGAGTCAGCATATTGCCCCCAACAAGAATCCGGGTCCTCATTTTACCCACCTCGGAAGGATGGAAGGCTGAGTCAACCTTGAGCCGGTGAGATTTGAACAGCCGAACTGCAGAACTGCAATCAGCTGAAGTAGCCTGCAGTGCTGCATTTAACCACTGCGCCACCTCGGCTCAGTGGTTTCCCCCCTTTTATCTCCTACACCTCCTTAGGCGAACTGATGAAATATTGTAATCAGCTGCAGGTGATTTAAGACAGTTTCTTAGTATTAAGGAGTAAATAGTCTTTTTTTCCTATCTTTAATAATGACAGGATGGTCCTTAAATTCTAAAGAGTGAGAATATATAAAAGTCACATCGTTCTCCACCTTATTGCTCCACGACACACCCAACAAGTATATTTATAGTCTGACACTTCAATTCCCCACATAAGGCAAAGATGATAGAAGTTTTTTTCTCATTGAACTGAGGGATATCCAGGATGAGTGAACTCAGCGTCCGTGCTCAGATTTGATACATGATATGTTCCATTTCTTTCCAACAAAAGTTCTACTTTTTTTAAAAGGCAAACTGAGTGCAAAAAGTCCCTCATTTCCAGAAGTCCTTTCTGCCAATTATTTTTTGTCTCTTTCTTCTCCTTTCTTGCCTCTGAACTTTCATAGCACCACAAAGGAAGTGTGTGCTCAGGAAAATATCCAAGGAGGAAGGCAAAGCAGGTCAGTCATGAGAGGAAAAGAAAAGAAAGAAAGAGAAAGAAAGAAAGAAAGAAAGAAGGAAGGAAGGAAGGAGAAGGAAGAAGGAAGGAAGGAAGGAAGGAAGGAAGGAAGAAAGAAAGAAAGAGAAAGAAATAAATAAATAAAGAAGGAAGGAAAGAAGGAAGGAAGGAGGAAGGAAGGAAGAAGGAAGGAAGGAAAGAAAGAAAGAGAAAGAAAGAAAGAAAGAAAGAAAGAAAGAAAGAAAGAAAGAAAGAAAGAAAGAAAGAAGAAAGAAAGAGGCCCCTAACGGGTCTTTTGTGTTATACGGTATAAGTGGCACACTATTAAACTGTTTCCCTCCAATTTTCCTTGGTAGACTCATGGCCACATTAACACTTTATGAGCTGTAAACTATCAAGGAAAAAAAACTTGGAAATGGAGCTTTTTTTTAACAGAATACCATTTCAGCATCTCATCTACGGTACCATGTGGAACCATTCAGTTACATGAGCCCCCAACTGCAACCTACAGCAGTACAGCTATGAGGCAGGTTGAGCAGATAATTGAGAAATAAATCTGTTACTTCTTTTTTCTTTTCTTTTTTTTGACACTTTGTAGGTCGTCTAGGACAAATAGGTCTGAGAGAAGGATTTTTCCCTGCTGTGGAAAATATCAGTTCTGTTATTGGAGCCTTTCTACAGCACGCAAAGGAAAAAGGTAATAATCCTATGTATTGCATGGTAGTTAGCAAAATGAATTGTCTTGTCAGCCATCCCGGTAAGTCTTTTTTCCTTTAAGTAAGGAGAGTTGGGAAATGAGTTGGATTGGGATATAACAGTAGGGCTACACAAGAATCACATAGATTCTTATCTCCCCTCTGATGCAAGCAGCAAGGGTGGCAGGTGGTTTGTATCTATTTATTTCCTGTTCAGTAGTCTTGCTCAGAAAACTGTGCCACTGTTACCTGTAATATGAATACATATAAAATGTTCGCTATAAAAAGAGTGACATAGAATTTGGTGGAAGGGAGGGCACTGTTCAAAATGGGAAAAGACAAGAAAAAGGCCAGCAGAGAAAATAAAATAGAAGTTAATACAGTGGGAGGCATTGGGGATGGGGGGGTTCAGCGACAAATGCGCGCTCGACAAAAGCGTGCCGACGAAACCGCGGCGACAAAAACCGTAAGTTCGAAATCGCGCTGACAAATGAGCGTAGAAGCGCGTCGACAACAGCGCGCCGACAAAAGCGCGCCTTCAACGAACAAGTAATAACAACCGAATAACCCTAAACATAACACTAAACCTAACCCTAAACAGAACCCTGAACCTAACCCTTACCTTAACTGAAATCGTGCTTTTGTGGGCGCGGTTTTGTCGGCGCGTTGTTGTGGGCACGTGTATGATGTTGCGGTTTTTGTTCCCGTGGTTTCGGCGACGCGCTTTTCACGTGCGCGCATTTGTCGGGTCACAGAGGTGGGGAAATGAAAAAAAAATCTTTAATCAAAATAAGAAATTGAACTATGTTGTAGAGAGGAGAAAAATGGAAAGCTGGATAAATGAATTGACAGAGGATAAAGTAAAAATGCAAATGAGGACAGTGAAACCGTGGTTATTCCCAGAGGACTACTTGGGGAGTGTTACTCAATCCCACAAGTTTGCTCCAACCAGACAAGACAGTTCAGGCTGCCATGTTTCTCTCTGGCACTAAGCAGGGACCCAAAAAAGAAAACCAAAAATAATCTAATTGAAAAGCACAGAGGTGGTTTAAAGTCAATAACTGATAGTTTAAGCATATTGAGTCATCTTATCCCAGGATACAAAGTAACGCCAAATATATCTGCTGGAACTGGTATGTATTTAATTAGGAAACATACAGCAACAAAGGAAACACAATTGGATGTTGGGCTTAGAGAAGAAGGCTTAGAGCAGGGGTAGTCAACCTTTTTATACCTACCGCCCACTTTTGTATCTCTGTTAGTAGCAAAATTTTTGAACCGCCCACTGGTTCCACAGTAATGGTGATTATAAAGTTGGGAAGTCAATTAAATTTGAAAAAGGAAAGTGCTTCAGTATCGGACAAAACCTGTACCACCCACCATGAAAGCTGGAATGCCCACTAGTGGGCGGTAGGGACCAGGTTGACTACCACTGGCTTAGAGGAAAGGGACAATAGGTTCGGTTCTCCAAAAAATGGGGACTGAGCTTTAACTGTAAAAAGCTAGGCAAAGAATCAAGTACATTAAAAATAAAATATATATTTACGTTGAAGTCTGCATGTGATTTACCTTATTAAAATCTGGGAAAATTCATATTTTCTAACCTGGAGTGGGCTTAAGGGCATTCCACCCACCTCTGTTCCCAGTAAGATCCAAAGAACAAAACCTCCAACAACTTATTTATTGTTCATTTAACTTCAGTTTTTGCAAATGGAGTTTCTTACTAGAAGTACAAGACATAAGTTACAGTTTACAGTTACTTTTATGTATTCTGATCCAGTTGGGATCCTTACTGGCTTTCTTGGAGTCAATTTTATTTACTTATTTAAAACATTTATATAACCATCCATCTTACAACCAAATGTAACTGGTTCCCAACCGAAAGTATACACAACATAAAAACCATAATAAAACTAAATACTTTTAAAACCGTGAAAATAACAGAAACCTGTCACCAAAATCATATGGCCTCTTCTCCCAGGACTTGGGAGAAGAGCCTGGTCATCAAAGCCTTACAGAAGGCGTAGCATAATGTCCTTTATATCTACTCCTTCCTAAATGAAACATCTGAAAGATTTCATACCAGATTTCATTTCACTCCAGGCATTTTGTATGTCTGTATGTGTATATACACCCCCATGCTATGGGTATATCCACAGAATGTACCAAGTTCTGTTTTTGGAACAAGGTGCAACGCCCTATTCTTTCCAGCACATTAAATTCCCAGCATGCATATTAGAGAGACTGCTCTCGGAAGGGAAGTTGGGCTTGAAGATGTTGCAAATTACAAGGTGTCCGTTTTCAGTGAACCAGTAAAAGGTTTTCCTGAATCAATAGCAATAGCAATAGCAATTAGACTTATATACCGCTTCATAGGGCTTTCAGCCCTCTCTAAGCAGTTTACAGAGTCAGCATATTGCCCCCAACAACAATCCGGGTCCTCATTTTACCCACCTCGGAAGGATGGAAGGCTGAGTCAACCCTGAGCTGGTGAGATTTGAACAACCGAACTGCAGAACTGCAGAAGTAGCCTGCAGTGCTGCATTTAACCACTGTGCCACCTCGGCTCTCATTCCACATGAGGCTTGCATGTCCTACAAGTCATAGGATAGCCCTATTTTTGAGCTCCTGGTAGTAGGACCAATATTATTCTAATAGTTGCATGTTGCCGCAGTGATTTAAAATTCCCTTTAGTCAAGGGTACTATTGATTGTTACATTTCCATCTTTTCCAGATGTGGCCTGGGGTGTCCAGTTAGCAGCCGCATATGCACTCTTTGATTTGGGACCTAGCAATCCATCCAAAATCCTGGAGGCCATCCATGCATGGAAAGCAGTAAACACCATCAGCCTTCCCTCTGCTGTTCTAAATGGCATAAGTGAAGTCAATAGTCTACTAACATGCACAGAAGAACAGAAGATTGTTCATTAGCATAAGGTTTCCAATAGAAAATGGAGGCACTTCCTCCGAAGCAGAAGAGACTTTGAGGGACAGCAGAAAGTATGAATTCTTGCATAGGTATATTCATAGCCAATATATCCTGAAATAGGTTACTTTGCAGATGAGTGTGTCCTTATATTACTAGCATAGGAAATAAATGGCAGACTGTCTTGTGTACTAGCTCTCTTTGGTTCACCGACAAATGCGCGCTCGACAAAAGCGCACCGACGAAACCGTGGGGAGAAAACCAAGAGTTCGAAATTGTGGCAACGAATGAGCGAAGAAGCGTGCTGACAACAGCGCGCTCTAAACCTAACCCTAAACCTTACCCTTACCCCAACCCTTACCTTAACCGTAATCGTGCTTCTGTCGGCACTTTTGTCGGCACGCCTTTGTGGCCGCGCTGTCGACATTGCAGTTTTATCGCCATGGTTTCGTCGGCGCACTGTTGTTGGGCACGTATTTGTCGGGTCATGGCTTTCTTTAAATCAGAAAAAAAAATCATTTATGAAAATAAGTGTTCTCTTAGATATGATCTTCCAAATTGGGAGTCATATGCTTTTATAGGCCAAATGGTCTCCAGAGTATCTTCATTGGAAATTAGTTGAAATCTTTTTTAAGTAAACTGAGTTTGTCCATTGATTATGTTTAAGCATGCTAACTTCAGAGAATTGGATTGGTTTTTTTTTCTAAAAAAAAGTCTGTTCCTAATAGTGTGAACATTCCTCCCACTTCTTTCTTTAAATGGATATTATAAATCCCTGTTGTTTCAAAATACTGCATATTTTCTTATTAGAAAATGGCACTAGGACAAAAGAGAGATATTTGTGTCATGGGAAGTGATGTACCTCTCAACTTTAAAATAGATTTGTTTCTACTGTAAATGTCTTAATCTAGACCAAATCATGACTTTAAAAAAATACTAGCAGTAGCCCTCCTGCTTTTAATTATTTAAAGGAGGCATAATGTGTTTTCTGCAATATTTAACCTCCACATTATATATAGAATATTGAGATGACTTCTCTATGAGAATTTGTATATATGTTATATTCAAATAATGTGTTTCACATTGCACGTTGTTCCAGTTTCGGAACTTTATTATCTGTATATAGAAATGAGAAAGAAAGACACTTGCACTGCTCAATGAAGTTTCATTTATTTTCACTTATATATAAAAATATAAACACTTTTTTCCTAATAAATATGGTTTGTGTCTTTCCTAGCTGCATAGTTTTCATGCCAAGTGTTGCTAATCCTAACTGCCAAAGCATCATACAACTACTGTCAAAATTTGAATATATAATATGTATAATATAACATTTCCTTCCACCTGCACATGAAAAAAGTATTATCTTTTTTGTTTTAATGAGTATTTCAGTAATTTATAGTGAGTTACTCTATCTCTGCTTTTGAATGTACTTGAAGCATCTAACTCAATCAATTATACAACCATCCAAAATATCTAAAAATTAAAAAAATCATTAAGTTACAACAAATCTGCACTGTGAATGTCAGCATCAAAATATTAATTAGCAAATGTCCCAAGTAACCTTTTTTTTAAAAAAAATAAAACTATAGTGGGAAAATTGATCCTTTTTTACAATAGGATTTCAAATTAGCAGCTGCAGTAAATATCACTACGGAAGGGCTAAAACTTTGCCTTTATGAGAATAACATTATTATCCCTTTTCTTTTTTTCCTTTGGTTTGTTCTTTTAAAACTGCAAAATAGATTCATGAATATGTGAAATAAAGAAAATGTGAACAGAAGCAAGGAGAAATAATTTAGGAAATGACAAGTTGCAATTATTCAACATTTTGACAATGCTTGAACAATGCTATTGCTATTGAACAAAATACTTCCTTTAAATGTTGTTTGGATAGTTTGTTCATTTATTGGTCTAGTCCATGGGTCTTCAAACTATGGCTTGTGGGCCACGTGCGGCCCACCAAAGCCATTAATCCGACCTGCGCAGGATCACGAGGCTGCTTCGCCCACATCACCCTGCCCACTCTTCGGCAGAGCGCAGGACTTCTCTTCGGAAGCCATGTGGGCTGGAGCTAAAAGGTAAGGCCAACGATTTTGGCCTGCAGAATGCTGCTGGAGCCGGAGGAGATGAAAAATGGGGGCGTACAGGCATTCCAAGAGGCCAAAAAACTGGCAAAAGTGGCTTGTTTTTGGCTAAAAAAACGAGCCATTTTCACCCGTTTTTGGCATGCAGAATGCTGCTGGAGACGGGGTAGGTGAAAAATGGGGCGCACAGATGGGTGAAAAGTGCCTGTTGTTCACCTCACCTCCAGAAGATAGAGAAAGACAAGGGGGGGGGGGAGAGAGAAAGAGAAAAAAAGGGAGAGAGAGAGAAAAGAGAAAGATTTCTCAAGCTTCTTGGGACTGAGAATTGCTGCAAAACTTGAGTTTTCTGAAGTAGATCACTAGACTCCTAAAAAATGATCTAGTCAAAGGAAAAGTCAACCAAAAGAGCAACATGCAAACAAAAGCAAATAAAACACCACCACCACCCCAATCCGGAACAAAACAAATTAAAGGTTAATTTGTGTGCATTGTTTAATGCAGGGTTTCCCAACCTTGGCAACTTGAAGATGTCCGGACTTCAACTCCCAGAATTCCCCAGCCAGCATTCGCTGGCTGGGGAATTCTGGGAGTTGAAGTCCGGACATCTTCAAGTTGCCAAGGTTGGGAAACCCTGGTTTAATGGACTGTTAAATTGGGCATGCCTACCTAGTCACAAGACATAGCCACGCCCACTCAGGCACATGACCACCTAGTCATGCCCACTCACTTGGTCCGGCCCCCCAACAATCTGAGACACTGTGAATTGGTCCCCTGTTTAAAAAGTTTGATGACCCCTGGTCTAGTCTAACTCAAACAGAGTCTCAAGAGAGTCCATTGTAATTTGTTCCTGATTCTGGAATGCTGATTATAAAAAATATGAATTCTTAACTGGGAGGATTGTTTTGTTCGATTTTTCCCTTAGAACTATGTAAAACTTTTCAATTCTGAAATGTTCTGAGCTTCAAGTTCAACAACGGTTGTTTCTACCTCCCTGAAAATGTTGTTAGACTTTTGTGGAAGAGTTTGAGTAGAATTTGAAACAAGACGGTTTTGAGCCTACAACACCTTTGATGTACTTCGAACACTTCCAGTATGATTGGAACAGTGGTGGGTTTCCAAAAATTTTAGAAACTCTTCTGTAGGTGTGGCCTGCTTTGTGGGAGTGGCTCACCAGCCATGTGACCGGGTGGGAGTGGCTTGCCAGCCATGTGACTGGGTGGGCATGGCCAACATGTAAAATGTGGTGAAACTCACTTAACAACGCTCTTGCTTAGCAACCAAAATGTTGGCTCAGAAACTCTGGCATTTGAAGCACGCAAGTCTTAAAGCTGTCAAGTTACAAGACCCTTGCACCCCTAACCCTTTAGGGAAAAAAACCCAGGGGTGTTCAAACTTGACAGCTTTAAGACTTGTGGACTTCAATTCCCAGAATTCCTCCTCCAGTCATGTTGGCTCAGCAACTCTGGCATTGAAGTGTGCAATCTTAAAGCTGTCAAGTTATAAGACCCTTGCATCCCTAACTCTTTAGGAAAAAAACAGGGGTGTTCAAATTTGACAGCTTTAAGACTTGTGGACTTCAACTCCCAGAATTCCTCCTCTCGCTCTTCATCTTGATGATGTGCAGACAGGCAGGGGGAGGGAGCTGGAGCCGGTTCTAAATGGCACTGTAGATTTGTGGAACCTCTTCTATAGAAGAGGTTAGAACTGGCAGGAACCAACCAGATTGGAACAGCTCCTTTCAGTTCAAAACACACATTTCAAATGTTTTCATACTTTTAAATTCTTTATTTTTCTTTATCAGAAAAAAAAAAGAACGGTTGCAGTCTTTCCTACTTGGCAGTCAGTGGGCAGAAGGTCTATAGGTAAATGTCTCCTCTTCGTGTACATCAGGGCTCCTGACTTCAAGTTTCCCGAGAGAGGTTGTGAAAATTTTTTGTTTGCATAAAGAGATGGATGACAAGTGATCTCAGCATGACATCTTATAGCCATTTCTTTTCATTCCATTTTTTTGTTTTTGTCCTTTAGCAGTCTCTAGTTCAAGCTTGCTTCCATAACATTTCAAAAAGCTTCCTGTAAACCCTTTGAGCATGCATCAAGAGATTTGCTTCTGCCTTCCCTTCAACCTTGGGTTGTGCAGAGAGAATTTTTTATTTCTATTCTCCACTGACTTGCCACTCATCTGAAGGTAGAAATTCAAGGGCTGTGCTGGAGATCTCGAAGCAAAAAAAAAAAAAAAAATCACCAATGTGTTGATCCCTGAATTCAGTTCTCTGAGTCTGTCTTTCCCTCTTTCCCATCGGGATTTTATATAACCAAGCGGCAAGAGGTGTTCCTTGCATTTTGCAACAGTACAGTGGAGCAATTCTGCAAGAACTTTTATATACATTGATAACAGTTTTGATTTTATTTTATACTCGTAGATTGTTAAGCTGATTTACAAATGTGAGATACACTCAGAGTCATCAGCAATTGGAGTGGCCAGTAAGCCAAACATAGAAATAAATCATGCCAATGGATCAATGGGTTTTCCCTAAGAATGAATGAATACCAGTGGATCAATAGTCTTCTCATAAAAAGTGACACAACAAGAATGGATGTGCTAAGGCATAGCTACACTATCTTACTGAGTATAATTTATGGTCCATAGAAGGTGCAGGATTTTATAGCAGTATCACAGAAACGAGACACAGATTGATTTTGCAAGTGATAATAATTACTTAGAAACTATTGATACAGTTTTACAGAGGAATTTATTTATTAATTTATTTATTAAACATATTTATATGCCGCCCAATCCCGAAGGACTCCGGGCGGCTTACAAAAAATATACGAAAAAAAACCACATAACGATAAAAAGAAAACAATTTAAAAACAACAAACACCCTCATACATTCATTCTAGTCGGGGCTGGACCTCACCCGTGAGGTCAACAGCCCCAGGCCTGCCGGAACAGCCAAGTTTTTACAGCTTTCCTGAAGGCCATGAGAGTGGGTATGGTCCGGATTTCCGGGGGGAGCTGGTTCCAGAGAGTCAGAGCAGCCACCGAGAAGGCTCTCCTCTGAGGGCCCGCCAGCTGACACTGTTTGGCTGACGGCATCTGAAGGAGGCCCAATCTGTGGGATCTTACTGGCCGCTGGGAGGTATGTGGCAGCAGGCGGTCTCGAAGGTATCCTGGTCCTAAGCTATGTAGGGCTTTAAAGGTAATAACCAACACCTTAAATTGAGTCCAGAGACCAATTGGTAACCAGTGCAGCTCACGGAGGACAGGTGTAATGTGGGTGTACCTCGGCACACCCAATATCGCCCGCGCAGCCTCATTCTGAACTAACTCTAATTACGGAGTCTGTAATTTGTATTTCCATACTGTCTGGTTTGGTACAGCAACCGAATAGGATAGGTACTTACTCCAACAGATAGGACTGTAAGACTGTAGAAATAACAGTTGCAACCAGCCTGCCTTCCGTAAGAAGACCTGTATAGTCCATGGGTTAGAAGGAGGGTTGAGAAGATATCTGCAGGCCCCTCACATCCTGGACATAAACTGTTTCAACTTCTTTTCTTGGGATGTCGCTATAGGGCATTGCATGCCCAAAAGAACTAGACACAAAGTTTTTTCCCTCGTGACATCACTCTGCTAAACACTTAATTCTCACAGTGGTGTCTAATATCTTTGTGTATTTATCCATGTAGTATGGCTTTAGTATTATTTATCCTCCTTATCTCCCACTTTTCTTGGGGATGATGATAATGATTGATGATGATGATGTATCTGTTGCTTTGCGTATATGCTGTATACATCTTCAACACTGGAGACAAATTCCTTGTGTGTCTAATCACACTTGGCCAAATAAAGCCCTTCATGGTATTGGACCTGGGTACTTGAGAGACCGCCTGCTGCCAATTACCTCCCAAAGACCCATTAGATCACACAGGGTTGGCCTCCTCCGGGTTCCGTCTACTAGCCAATGTCATCTGGCCACTACCCGGGGGAGGGCCTTCTCTGTGGCGGCTCCGGCCCTGTGGAATGAACTCCCCGCAGAGATTCGGACCCTCACCTCTCTCCAGGCCTTCCGAAAAGCCGTTAAAACCTGGCTGTGTCGGCAGGCCTGGGGTCGATGAGTTCCCTTCCCCTCTCGAATTGTGTGGCTGTTGGTTGTTTTAAATGCCCTGTACCTTTTGTTGTAGTTTTTGTGTTTCCCTTCCCCTCCTTGGGTTTGTGCGCCACCCGAGTCCCGCTGGGAATAGGGCGGCATATAAATAAAATGAACCGTGAACCTCGAACCTCGAAATAAAGTATTTGAATTTGAATTCAAAACTCACAACAGCAATATTCCCCTCCCTGACTTCTATCAGCTCCAGAGTCAACCTCTTTGGGCTTAGTCTGAATGGAATAACCACCTCTGAAACAGAATTTCAGCTTCCAGTCCCTGTCAGGCCTATAGCCATCTTTTCCTTTTGATCTTTGGCCTGCCACAATTTCTATTATTCTACTTTGCATTCTCTATTGTGGGAAAATGGAAAGGGTGGGGGGGGGGGGTTGTACGGAGTTAGTTGGGATGTAGCCATAACAATTTTTTTTCTAGAAAGCCAAGTTCATCCTTTGTCTTTGCACCTCTGCACCTGACCAGAATTGGATGGGTGGAACCGCCAGCATGGCAGTGGAAGATTGGACCATGTGATGGACTTGTGGGTGTGGGGGCAAGATCTTGAACTTTCAGCTGGTGGGGAAAACCGTGAAGCTTTCAGATTCAGGTTTTCCCAGATGTACCAACATGGCTCTCTTAATAAATTGGAACATTGAGCAATACTTTGTCTCGGATTCTGATTTACTTTTGGATCCTATTTGGAAACCTGATAGTCTCACTGAATTTTAAAAAAAAATAGAAATGAAGAAGCAACTGAATCCCGAATCGCGAAAGTCAAGAATATAATATAGAGATGCGCACTCTAAAGAAAATCCTGGAAATGCCACAAATATGGAAAGGTGCAAGGGACCTATGATGTGTCAGCAAGAGAGAAGCTCTCTGTACAATGCCAGTAATTTCCAACTAAGGCCACCAGTAGGCAAACTGCTCCATTTAAAATCTTTACAAGTCCATTTCCCAACCAGGAGACAAGAGTTACCGACCAGGAAGAAGTAAGTAGGTAATCAGCATTATGTCGTGATAAGTATTATAATCCACAGATGATGACCCCATGGTTAGATTTTGACTTAGATCTTTCCCTGACCTGTATGTACAAAATCATTGTGTAACTTAAATCATCTTGCGAAGAGATAGGCAGCAAAATAAATACATAAATAAATTCAACAGTTGTAGTACAAACATTGCTTTTTTATTGATTTAATAAATTTGATTGTAGGTAATTTAGTAGCATGTCACCTACATTCCAGATACAGAAATAAACCTTTCACCAGAATGGCTTCATTTATAAATGACAGGTGTTCTCATTTGATGGCCCTATATAACTTATTGCTATAAGCCTCATATATGCTGGGCCCCAAATAGGCAACTGAGACAAGGAAGATTATTTAATTGATCATTTAAAATGTTTCAGTTAAAAAGGATTCCCTTTAGAGGAAGGAATGTGGAACGTCACTTGCATTTATCTCTGTAGATTGCATAACAAAGAGACTTCATAGTAAAAGTTGATTGCTTTAGAATAAATGATGTGTCCAATTACATTATGAAAAATTCAACATCCAATAACATGTAAGCATCAGGATTGAAAAGAGCATTGTATTCTGAATAATTATAATTAATTATTATAACTTATAATTATAAATAATTCCATCCAAGATGGCGGCGTGCGTAGACGTTGTAACTTTGAGCTCCTGGCATTATAATGGAGTGAGTTTCAGATGCATTTTGTATTTCGGAGAGCCACCAAGGGAGGCTCATTCAATTTCATTATACACATGTTGTGCATTGACAATAAAGGTTTGATTTGATTTTAAAAGTAAAAGAAACATGTGCAAGGGAAAAACATAAAGATACATTCCAAGTGTTATCCCAGCACTGGGCTCAAAAGTGTTTATTTACAATGTACAAAATACTTCTGTAAGAGCCTGGTTTCTATATTCTTTTTATAGGCTTTTTATATTCTTATTGCTAGGCAATAACAATAGGTTTAGGGCCAACATTAACATTTAAAAGAAAAAAAATAAGGCAAATTAAAGTACAGGAAAATTCATGTTAGTTAGCTAGTGTAACACTACAACAAAACCCATATTGTGAGCATTGCAAAGTCCATTCTACATGCCCTCACACTTCCCAGTAGACAATAGAGCCATGATGGCTAACCTTTTTCCCATCGCGTGCCAAAAGCCATAATTTTATGCGCACAATCCACACCCACACAAGCGTGTGGAACCCCCACCCTCCCCCCGCTTTTGGCGTGCCCGATGGGCCCGTTGTTTGCCCTCCCCAGGCTCCAAAGGCTTTCTAACAGCCTGGGGAGGGCGAAAACGGCCTCCCCTGTCCTCTCCCGGAGGCTCTCCGGAGGCTTCAGGAGGCTTCCCTGAAGACTCCAGAGAGCAAAAAACGGGCCTACAGGCAACCCGGAATTTCGGGAACAGACTTCTGGTTTGCCCGTAGAGCTGTTTTTCGCCCCCCAGAGGGCAAAAAATGGCCCAATGCGCAAACCGAAGTCTATTCCTGAACTTCCAGTTTGTGCATTGGGTTGTTTTTCACCCTCTGGAGGGTTCAGGGAAGCCTCTGGAAGGCGAAAAATGGCCAAAAATAAAGGCCGAAGTCACTTGGCCAGTGCGTGCATGCGCTGGAGCTGACAGGGCAATGCCTCGCGTGCCCTCGGGACAAATGGCTCTTCATGCCACGGCAATAGAGCATAGAAACATAGGCTCAACCTCATATAAAACATTAGAGCAGGAAAGAAGAATTACAAGGAACAGCAATGCCAATAGCACTTAGACTTACATACTTCTTCATCGTGCTTTGAATCCTCTCTAAGCGGTTTACAGAATCAGCATATTGCCCCAGCAATCTGAGTCCTCATTTAACAACCTCAGAAAGATGGAATGCTTACTCAAATTTGAGCCAGTCAGGATTGAACTGCTGACAGTTGGTAGAGTCAGCCTGCAATACTGCATTCTGACCACTGCACCACCATGGCTCAGGCACTGAATTACATTAAGCCGGACAAAGATGTTCAGTTGAACATCTTCCCATACTATATCCACAATCAAGATTTGAGCTGCTGGTTGGGTTCAAAGGCAGTACTTTCGCAGTCAGGCTACAAAACAACGAAAACAAAATAATACTTAACTGTAGTGGCCCAGCAGGAGCCGTTGGAGCTGCTACCAGATTCCGACAGCGAGGAGCCCTATGAGTCGGCTTTGGAGGATGTGGAGGACCCTGGACAGGGTTCCGACTCCGAGCAGGGCGCAGAGAGGCTGGTTGGCCACCAGGAGGTGCCTGAGCCTTGGACCAGTAGGGAGGAGACAAGGGAGTGTGATCTGGACGTCAGCAGTGGGGAGGAGCCAAGGGAGTTGTTCCTGGATGCCCGGCACCAGAGAGCTAATAGGCGTAAGGAACAGTTGCGCAGTTACAGGAGGTAATTGCACTCAGCTGGTGGTAATTAGGCTCCTCTCAAGACTATAAAAGGAATGCTTGTGCACACACCCCTTTTGCAGAAGTCAACGCATTAACTACTGTTGGAGAACTGTGGTGTTAGCTTGGCAGGCTGGATTGCTGCCAAGGCTTGTCTGTGCTGGATTGCTGCCAAGGCTTTTCTGTGCTGGATTGCTGCCAAGGCCTGTCTGTGCTGGTTTGCTGACAAGGACCTGTCTGTCTGTGAATAAATTCCGTAAAGTATCTTTGGCTCAGCGTGCTGTGGTGTGGGATGAGGGGAATCAGAACACTTAACAATGTTTTACAAATCAGCAAGAATTAGTGAAAATACATAGCAGCATTTGTTCAAAGGCCTTGGTTATAAAAGCTGGAATCAAGAGACAGTCAAGCAGAATTATTTAAAACAAAAATGATGATGGGATGAGAAATTCCTTATGCTGAGAAAGTGGATCTGTTGCCTCTATAAGCTTTATAGACTGACTGATCTAATTGCTTGGCTAAGTTGTGATGTCAAATGAAATGTCGAAGTAATTGCCAAACTTCTGGTTAATAAAGAATTGTTACATTTCATCAGTAAACAGTACATGTTCCTATCTGCACTGTATAAACTACGGTAGTTCACTTCCATGTTTTTTCTAACTTCAGAGACCCCAAATTTATACTTTCTACCAGCAGATGGCACTTGTGAACTGTGTTCAGGGCTTTTGAGGGAGGGAAAGGGGTCTTCTGCATTGAAAAAAACCCAGCACAGGAAATTTAGCCAAAGGCAAGCTCATTTGGTTTGTTAAGGATGCCGTGTGAGAAAGAATTGAGAAATTCAGGTAAGTAGCCTCATGAAAGATGCAAATGAGAGCTGGAAAAGAGAGATGAAATAGTTACCAGCCTGAAGAAAATATGCTTTAAGGAAGATTTGATCCAAATTGTTCAACAACAAAAAAGGCAGAAGAAATTTAGCTGATTAAAATTAAAATAGAGGCATCAATTTTATAGGCAGGAAATCAGACACATACACACAAACACACACACACATACATACACACAAATGTGACAAGGGACAATGTTGTTTGGACCTGTGTTTTAAGATATTATCTTTTGATTACTTGGATCTGACACTGCTCTCTGAGTATGAAGATGTATCAGCTGCTGGAATGGTTTTGTTGAAAAAGCCATTCTGTTCCAAGGTCATTCGTGAATTTAATGGATGAGAGAGGATTTAACCCTTGGTTGTCTGTTGTCAAATCCATCATTCCAACCAATTTATTACAAATGAACCCTATTTTAGTGCCTTTCAGTCCGATTAGAGTGTTCCAATAGTATGGCTTTATAATACAATGCAACAGAACATTGCTCTAGAGCAGTGTTTCTCAACCTTGGCAACTTGAAGATGTCCGGACTTCAACTCCCAGAATTCCCCAGCCAGCATTCGCTGAAGTCCGGACATCTTCAAGTTGCCAAGGTTGAGAAACACTGCTCTAGAGCTTGAAACTGAAAATGATGATACATTGCTATGCTTGACACTGAAAGCCATCTCATCCTCAGTGAGATCTTTTTATGATTTATGCACAGGTTCATTGTGTCCATCATTTGTGTCTATTCCTGGACTGGAAGGACCTTCCTATAGTCATCTCTCATAGTCATCTCTCAATTGGACTAGTGTAACGCTTACTACATAGGACAGCTATAACTACTACCTCAGACATGGCTGTGTCATAGAACATACAACTATCCCTGCTACTTCACAAACTGTACTGGCTACTTGTTGGCTTCCAAGTGCAATTAATCACTTTGAAAGCCCTTTGTGGCGTAAGGTCTGACTAAAAGAGGGACCATCATGCTAGCTGGGGAATTTTGGGATTTGAATTCACACATCTTAAAGTTGCCAGACTTGAAAAATACGCAAATCCAATCTAATTGGACACAGCCAGCCTTCCTACACTTGGAAGGAGTTACAATCTTCCTTGTTGGTTACAAGTAGCACGTTTGCTAACTGATTTCTCCAATTATTTCACCCTTTGATTGCTTCCCTAGTATTTGATGGTTGAACTTCAAATTTTAATCAATGCAGTTGCACATTATTGAAGAACAGTGGAGAAAGTATTTGATTAACAGGCTTCCATTGTTATGCCCCCCCCCCAAAAAACCCTACAATGGGGGCAGTGGTGGGTTTCAAAAATTGTTTGAACCTATCCTGTGGGTGTGGCCTCCTTTGTGGGAGTGGCTTGCCGCCCATGTGACCGGATGGGAGTGGCTTGCCGCCCATGTGACCGGATATGAAGATGCCGACGACACTTGTCAGAACCACCTTAAATTACCTCACACACAGCACTGGCATGCATAAGAATATGATTTTTAAAAGGCATCTTTGGTTTGCGTTAAAACACCTTCAACACACGCAATGTTCTGATTGCACCACAAACGCAGTAGTCATCCTTACCTTTCACAGAGGCACGGAGTTTTATAAATAGGAGCATGATAGTGTAGAATAATCCTATCCAAGGACCAGTGGTGGGTTTCAAAAAAATTTGGAACCTCTTCTGTAGGTGTGGCCTGCTTTCCGGGTCCACTGGTGGAACCTCTTCTAACCGGTTCGGTAGATTTGACGAACCGGTTCTACCGAATAGGTGCAAACTGGTAGGAACCCACCTCTGAATGGGGGGAAATGGAAGAAGGTTATTCCAAAGGTGCTTTTTGAAGAGGCAACTGGACTTTCTGGTTTTTCTTTGAAGATGTTTCACTTCTCACCTAAGAAGCTTAAGAAGAAGAAGAAGAAAGGACCTTTGGGATAACCATGACCTGGATTACTAAGAATCTCCACAGACATTCCGGAAGGAAGTTATATTTCAAAAAATCAAAATGGCTGCTTGGAAAAAAGGAACTGAACAGGCATGGCAAGCCATACACCATTTGTTGCCACCAGCAACAATTTCATGGAGAAGCTGGCAATGAAATTGTAAATGAATTAAGGGAAGTCAAATTCTTATTTAGCAAATATTGCAAAACATGGAAAATTGGAAAACATTGAAATGCAATACTTGAAATTTGACATTTGAGATGCAATGAAATGTTGCCATTGTCAAGCTTCTCTAAGAAGAAAATTAAACCATTATCTCAAATATAGAGAAAATAACTGTGGAGAAGCAACATTGGCTAAAAACTATATCTCAAGCAAGACGTATCGGCAGATTAATCAGCACTGGGCTGATTAAAAATATATTATATGAAAGGAAACATGTATTGCAATTGGTTTCCAAGGTCTCCAATAGTTTTCCATCACAAAAGCAGTGACCCTCAAAAACAGCTCCTGAAATTGGCGAGTTCGAAACCATAATTAGAAAGCCTCTCATTCTTTGTTCATCATTTCAATACCATTAAAAACGTTCTAAAGAATAACGTGGAGGAGCCTCATTCTGACTTCCTATTTCTCTTTCAACTGCAAATCAGTCTCTCTTTGCTGAATACCAGAACAGATGGTAAAGATTTTGTTTAAACTGGTCATTATAATAATGTACGTTGCCAAGTTATCATTGGGGTTTGCCCCTTTGGAAGATACCAGAAGGAAATCTAATCAATCAAGCCTTTAGCTAAAATATGCAGCATGTTTACAGGTTATGTTTATGTGGCATTTAACTGATTTTTTTTTTCCAGTGAAAAACATGAACAAAATCAGGTTTGGGCTCACTGGACTTTCAGTAAATCCTATCACAATGCCAGGAGCTTTCATGATATTCAAAGCGGTACCAGGCCTTCACTGAGACCATGAGTAGTGATGCAATAAAATAACATTAAGGGGATTCAGAGCAACAATTTCATAAGCTGATAGCACAGAAACATCAAGAAGACCTTGAAAACTATCATGACCGACCTCTAGCTGGCATCTCAGAGCCTCCTCCATTCTGACTGAAGGTTAATTGTCTCCATGTGAAGGTTTGGAATGAAGAGAACTCTAGCCCATGTAATGTATTCAGACCACTCTAACATTTAAGATATGTCAGCATTCCAAGTATCATGTAGAATTAAATCAGAGTCCAAGGCAAAACGATCCTTAAAGTTCCAATTTAATAACACAGACATCTTAGCACATTGCTATGAAAATCTCAATTCTGGAAATTACATCAGAATCCCACCCAGTTAAAAGTTCATGATCTTGTCCCCACACCCACAATCCATCACATGGTCCAATCTTCTTCCACGCTGGCATCTCCACCCAGCTGCTTCCGGTCAGGTGTAAAAGTGCGGAGACAAAAGATGACCTTGGCTTCTAGTAAAGAATGACAACAATACATTCCACAATCCTACTCCTGTCTATTCCCCCCTCCCATCAACTATACTAATGAAACAGCATAATGAAATAAGAGAAAGTGTGGCAGGCCAAAATTCTAAAAGGAATATAATTGCAGGCCTGACAAGATAACTGTCCCATAACTAGCCTACAGGTAGTCCTAGACTTATTTAGTGAGTTCAAAGTTACAGCGGCAATGAAAAAAGTGACTTATGACTATTGTTCACACTTACAACCATTGCAGCATCCCCTGGGCCATGTGATCAAAATTCAGATGCTTGGCAACTGGTTCATATTTATGACAATTGCAGTGTCCTAGGTACATGTGATCATCTTTTGTGAGCTTCTGACAAGCAAAGCCAATGAGAAATGCAGAATCATTTTACAACCATGTTACTAACTTAACAACTACAATGATTCCCTTAACAACCGTAGCAAGAAAGATCATAAAACCGGGCCAAATGTTTCACTTAGCAACATAAATTTTGGGTTCAATTGTCGTAAGTCGAGGACTACCTGTATTGGACTTAATTCTACCTTTGTAGATAATGGAAAGCATTTAAGAACTGCTGTCATGCTCCTATTCCTTTGCCTTCCTTCAAATTCATACTAGTTCCATTGATTCTAGGACTTGTTTGCCACATAATCATTCCAATTTTTCATTATGCTTCATCCAAAATTTATTAAAGGCAAATAAACATATTGCTGTGTTGGCTCTTATCAAATATTACAGATTAGTTGGACAATATTTTCATCAATACCAATATAAAGCTAAAGATACCTTTGACTGGAGCTTATAAAACCTTTGGGCTGCACTACAGAATTAGTTTGCTATTTCCTTTTTCAGGAAAGTTGTGTTATTTATTTATTTATTTATTTATTTATTTATTTATTTATTTATTTATTTATTTATTCATTCATTCATTCATTCATTCATTCATTCATTCATTTATTTATTTATTTATTTATTTATTTAATTTGTATGCCGCCCACTCTCAGAGAGACTCAGGACGGCTTAGAAGTAAAAAAGGGGAAGGGAAGGACATACAAAAACAAGACAATATTAAAAGATCCACAACATTCACAACTTAGGATGGGGCTGGACAAATTCAACAGCTCCAGGCCTGCCAGGTCTTAGTCGCTTTGCGGAAGGCCGGAAGGGTAGTAAGGGTCCGGATCTCCACGGGGAGATCGTTCCATAGGGCTGGAGCAGCAACAGAGAAGGACCTCCCCAGGGGGGGGGGGGTCGCCAGCCGACATTGACCGGCAGATGGAATCCGGAGGAGGCCTAATCTGTGGGATCTTATAGGCCTCAGGGAGGTAATTGGCAGGAGGCGGTCTCTCAAGTAACCAGGTCTGATACCATGTAGGGCTTTATAAGTGACGACTAGCACTTTGAAGCGTGTCCAGAGACCAATGGGAAGCCAGTGCAGCTCACGGAGGATAGGTGTGACGTGGGTGACGATAAGTGTGACGTGGGCGCGGCTGCATTCTGGACTAACTGGAGTCTTCGAACACTCTTCAAGGGCAGCCCCATGTAGAGCGCGTTACAGTAATCCAGTCTTGAGATGACGAGGGCGTGAGTGACCATCCGAAGGGCCTCCCGGTCCAGATAGGGTCGCAATTGGTGCACCAGGCGAACCTGGGCAAAGGGCCCCCTGGTCACAGCCGACAAATGATGTTCTAACATTGATTTCCCAATCTACTCTACAACTAAGGAATTCCTTGGTAGCTTCTAATCCACATACCAACCAAAATCAACCTTGCATAGTTTTCAAACCAGCCAAAGTCAGCCTGGTGCAGCCATCTGCTGAAGCAGGATCAACAAAATCCTTACGCAATAGTTGATTGCTTTATAATATTTTGATTGAACTTTAAAAAAAAACCACCCCCAATTGTTCTACTGTGAATTTTATTAGGGACTTCCAGAACTATGGTGCTATTAAGGCATAACAACATCACTGGAGTGGGGGAGGTGAGGGGGTGTCAATACAAACAGGGCTGCTTCCCAGCTGCCCTAAGAATTCACTATCATTATTGTGGTCTAGATCAGTGGTCTCCTTTGCTGGCTGAGGAACTCTGGGAGTTGAAGTCCACAAGTCTTAAAGTTGCCAAGGTTGGAGATCACTGGTCTAGATATTCCAAACAGATTTTACAGGAAACTCAAATCTATAGCATTTAACCAATGTGGCTCTATTTAAATTCTCTGAGGGGTACAGTCTTGCATAGGTCAAGCTTAACACATGTCAAGATGTGGTTGTGATATCTTTCTTGGATAGTTTGCACAATCTGGCCAATTCTGCAGTGGGTTCAGGAGCAACAAAGACCATGAAAATAATGCTGAAAGGAGCATAAGGTCCTGGTAGGATCACCATCACTAGTAAAGTTGAAAGAAGAGGAATGATAAGGGAGCTGAGGCTTCCCTTTTCAGGCATGAAGGAAACCAAGCCACGTAGGACTGGGTGGGTCAGAACCCCCGATGATTCTTTTCAGGAATATTTACAATGAACAAGAATCTACTGTATTTTTATTTTATTGTGCTTTTAGAATAATAACAGAACAAAAGAAAGATGTCAACACCCAAAGATAATTATGATGCAAGTACATACATTCCAGTGACGTGCGGTGACGTTTATGGCTGGTGAGGCACTGATGTCACACACACACACACACACACACACACACAAACACATACACACACAACACACAGGCAGATGTCACACAAGGGCCCTTCAAAGACTAAACGTTCTTTTTTTTACTGGTGGGGAATTAAAACTCCCCTTTTCCTCAATGGGAAATCATATTCAGACAAAGAAAATCATTAAAAATATCCTTTCCTTTCTGAAGCCTGGCTCTTTCTCTGCACCTATATTGGGAGGGGGGAATAGGGGAAATGCAAGTGGCAAGGCCAGCCTGCCCCCTTCTTGTCTCCCACCCCCCTTCCCAACGGGACAAGAAGGCGGAGGGCTGGTCTTGCAAACGGGGATCAGCGCACTCGCCGCCTCCCCCTCCCCTGGGAGGAGCTCTGCAGCGGGACAGATGAACGGAGGGGGAGATCACCCCTTCCTCCTCTGCGCCCCCAAACCCCAGCCTGCACCCCTGCGCTGAAAAGGCGAGCAAAACGCGCAACTTGGTTAACTCTTAAAAGCCAAAAAATTCCTTATGCAAAGGAGGCCCATAGTTCTCTAGCCTCCTCAGGGGTGGGTTTCAACCGGTTCGCGGCGGTCCCTGCGAACCGGTTGATCGGCGAATCCGGAAGTAAGTAACTTCCGGGAACGGCGAAGGGCCCACCCGCCCGCCCGCGCTCCTTACCTGGTTTTGACGAGTTCTGCGCTTCCACGCATGCGCAGGACGCATACAGCGCCTGCGCGATCCTCCAGGAGCAGCTGGAGCATCGCACAGATGCTAGTACGCATGCGCGCGCCGCACACGTGCACGAGGCGAGAAACCCACCCCTGAGCCTCCTCCAACAGTTAGCATTAAGCAGACTCAGAGTCACTGTGACTTGGAGTCTGGGAGCAACTACCCTGGCCTTTTTAATTATTTTAAAAAATTCTTTCTTTTTCTTCCTGAGACTGGTGAGGCCCCGCCTCCCCTGCCTCTAGTGACTGCACATCACTGATGCATTCTCAAAACTAAAGCAAAACAATAAAAGGGCTTTTTGAAAAATAAAAGATATATAAATATTTTAAAATACTTTAAGAAAAGCAAAAAGAAGAGGGAAAAAGAAAAAAGAGAAACCAAGTATAATATATAACTCTAACCGATCGCAATTCTATGTATACATAGCTAATGTAAATATTCAAGTGTATATTTTAACCCATTTATTCTGGACAAATGAGTTTCATATTTCATTATGAAAAATACCGTAAGCTCGTTGTATACAACAGATTTGGAGAAACACAGTGGATCTGAATAAGGAAGGGAGGTGAATGAAGAATATCTATTACTGCCATGTCTTTTTAATTTATATATGTTATAAAAATGGCAAGTGAATGGTTGAAATATTAACACACTGGGATATACGAAAAGGTTGTTGGCTAAAAAATGCTCTAGAGAAACTCATTAGGAAAATAAAATATAAAGTAAAAAACCTGGATTAATGTAGAATATTAAGAAGAAAAGGAAATGTCAACCAACCTGCTTAATCAACTTAACATTTCACAGCAAGGAAGCAAGGAAATGAAGTGTTAATAGCTATGTTTTCTGGGGCACAAAGAACCATCTGGAAAACTAAAAAAAGATAAATCCTAAGGAAGAAGATCCTGAAGAAAAAGGACACTTCAAAGACAAGAAAGATCAGAATAGTTAGAGCAACGGCCCTTTCAGTGGAAATTTACAACTGTGAAAACTGGACAGTGAAGAAAGGGCAAGAGAAAGAAGATAGATGCTTTTGAATTATATATTTGGAGACAGTAACAGTAGGACAAACCTGAAAGAAGAACGCATCACTCAATCCTGGAGAAAATAAAAGTCTGACTATTCTCTTTGGGAATGGGATGGACTCAGAAAGGGATGAACTCAGAAAAAGGAAGGGTTGAAGTAAATAGAAGAGGGAATTATAAAGGAAAGGTGAATGGATCAGACCAAAGAAATTACTTGAATGTCCTAAAAAAGCTGTACATTATTACAGGGCTCTTCAGGGGTACTGAGCATTCACAGTCACCACAGCTAAAGACAATTCAAACATGACCTTCAGAAAATGATTTGCATTCTCTACAGTGTTGGGTCAGGGTTTTTTCCCCCCCTTTAATGGTATACTAGGTAGATGAATCCATGAAGGACAAGGACAGTGATGGTTTAGAAAAACAAATTATATCAAGGTATGAAGCTTCCCTCTTTTTTTTGACATTAATTGCAGCAGACTAGAATAACTAAGCTATGCTTATTCCTCAGTGACATGCAGGAGGGCCCCATGAGATTAGCTGTAGCATCCATGACCATTTAAAATCCAGGGACGTGCAGTCAGGGGAGGCAGGGGAGGCAGAGCCTCACCACTATCATCATGAAAAGAAAAAAAATGTAAAAGGAAAAAGGCAAGAGCTGAGGTCAGGCTGAGCTAGTTGCTGCCAGAGTCACCATGGATGACTCTGCTTAGTGCTTAACTGTTTAAAAAAGCCTCTAAAAAAGCACCCTCTACAGGAGGTGGTAGGAGAACGACATGCCTCATCTAGTCTGACTTTTTATGATCACTCGAGCAGAGTTAAGCAAGGGTTAAAAGCCAAAAAAATCCTGACATACAGTGTTTTTCAACCACTGTGCCGCGGCACACTAGTGTGCCGTGACATAGTGTAAGGTGTGCCGTGGGAAAATTACTTTATATATAGTCAATATAGGCACAGAGTTAATTTTTTTTAACATTTTCTAATGGTGGTGTGCCTCGTGATTTTTTTCATGAAAAAAGTGTGCCTTTGCACAAAAAAGGTTGAAAAACACTGCTGACATAGATGAGGCACGTCGTTCTCCTGCCTCCTCCTGTAGAGGGTGCTTTTTTAGAGGTTTTTAAAACAGTTAAGCAGAGTCATCCATGGTGACTCTGGCAGCAACTAGCCCAGCCTGACCTCAGCTCTTGCCTTTTTCCTTTTACATATTTTTTAGATTTTTAGATTTAGATTTTAGATTTTATTAAGACTTATAGGCCGCCCTTCTCCCTGAGGGGACTCAGGGCGGCTTACAATCACAAAGGGAAGGGTGTGCAGTAACAAGAGACAAACAATAAGTGACCAAAAATAAAATAATAAACCACAACATGCATTCAACAATCAACACTCGGGCGGGTAAATTGGAACCTATCCCCAGGCCTGCTGGGAGAGCCAGGTCTTGAGGGCTGTGCGGAAGGTCTGGATAGTGGTGAGGGTACGAATCTCAGCGGGGAGATCGTTCCACAGGGTCGGAGCTGCAGCAGAAAAGGCTCTCCTCCGTGTAGTCGCCAGTCGACATTGACTGGCGGATGGAATCCGGAGGAGGCCCAACCTGTGCGATCTAATCGGTCGGAGGGAGGTAATCGGCAGAAGGCGGTCTCTCAAGTATCCAGATCCACTACCATGGAGTGCTTTAAAGGTGGTCATCAGTACCCTGAAGCGCACCCGGAGACCGACAGGTAGCCAGTGCAGCTCGCGGAGGATGGGTGTAATGTGGGCGAACCGTGGTGCGCCCACTATCACTCGCGCGGCCGCATTCTGGACTAACTGCAGTCGCCGGATGCTCTTCAAGGGCAACCCCATGTAGAGCCCATTGCAGTATTCCAGCCTAGAGATCACAAGGGCTCGAGTGACTGTTGCGAGAGCCTCCCGGTTCAGGTAGGGCCGTAACTGACGGACCAGGCGAACCTGGGCAAATGTCCCCCTGGTCACAGCTGACAGCTGATGGTCGAGAGTCAGCTGTGGATCCAGGAGGACTCCTAAGTTACGGACCCTGTCTGAGGGGTATAAAATTTGACCCCCCAGCCTGAGTGTTGGAATGTCGGCCAAATTATTGGGAGGGAAGCACAGCAGCCACTCGGTCTTGTCCGGGTTGAGTACCAGTTTGTTAGCGCTCATCCAGCTCTTAACGGCCTCAAGGCCCTGGTTCATCACGTCCACCGCTTCATTGAGTTGGCACGGGGCGGACAGATACAATTGTGTATCGTCCGCGTATTGGTGGTATTTTATCCCGTGCCTCCGAATGATCTCGCCCAGCGGTTTCATGTATATGTTAAATAGTAGGGGGGATAAGACCGAACCCTGCGGCACCCCGTATGTTAGGGGCCTCAGGGACGATCTCTGCCCCCCGACCAACACCGACTGCGACCTGTCCGAGAGGTAAGAGGAGAACCACCGCAAAACAGTGCCTCCCACCCCCACCTCCCGCAGTCGTCGCAGAAGGATACCATGGTCAATGGTATCGAAAGCCGCTGAGAGGTCAAGGAGACCTCTTTTCATGATGGCAGGCAAGAGCAGAGTTTAAATCCTCTCTGAAACAGCTGGAAAAGGTATCTGTGGGTTGGAGAGAGGGGGAGGAATTCAAATTTCATCCTCCTGGTGCGACTTTGTGTGTGTGTGTATGTGTGTGTGTATGTGTGTGTTTGAGAGAGGAGGGAGGGAGGGAGGAAGGAGGGGAAGGGAGAAGAAAAAGAAAGAAGGAAACTTATTTAGCAAAGGAGAAAAACAAATGCTGTCACTTTAAATCAGAACTGAGCATGCCTGGCTGTGGAATTCTGGGAGTTGAAGTCCACAAGTCTAAAAAAATTGCTGCCTCACCAGCCATAAATCTCACCGCACATAACTGTTAAAATCACAGATTAGAAAATGTGCTCCTTAACAATATGTTCCAAACTTTGCATATTGGCTGGGAGTAATCAGAATTACACAAAATAGAGGATAGAAGACAAACTGCTAGAAAGTTTCCATCCTTCAGATCTGATACTCTGCTTAAATTCTTTAGACAATTTTGATTTTGGATTTTTTTTTATAGAACAGTTAGATGCTGGAGCATAGGGTTAATACTGGTGAGGAATCTCACCATTTTTGCTTATTCCACAGCATATTTAAAGCAATTAAAGAAATGAATAGCTGAAGCAGTGGGAATGTTCCACTAATTTTAAAAAATGTACTACATATAGCAGTCTTTGAATAGTTCTTCAGTTTGGGCAGCTAAGCAACCTGAGTACTCCTGTGTATGATATATCAGCAATGATAATAATCTGCTGTTTGGTTTTGCTGATCTTTACACACCGGAGACCTTTAATAATAAATTTTCTTTCCCTATTTGTGTCTGTGCTAGTCTCTCTCTGCCAAGGACAAACCAACAACATTAATAGAACAAATGTGTTCATAGCCACTCTTCATCTTAATTTTTCCACCACATAAATTGTTCCAGGAGGCAGGTTTTCCATAATATTGTTTCTTCTTTCCATTAGGGTGGGCACGTGTCCAACTTTTTCAGAGGGCAGTTCTCTAGTTCAAGGATAATCAGTGAATAGCCTTCTATCTCAAGGCATTCTTGGCAGGAAAGTCTGTCTGATTCAGGTCCAGTTTAAAATTCAGTCTAAAGACTGTGGTTCAGAGGGGAAAAAACAGTGGAGGCTGAAGCCAGGCTCACATACTGATCAAACAAATAATAATACTTGGAACAACTTATATCTTGTGGTGATAACTTTAATATTATTAAACAACAACATCTATCTATTCCAGGACCTTGAGAACAACTTAATATGTGGACAAAAGTGTCAAATATAATCTAAGCATCTCGTTGGCTGTGCAACCAACAACAATAATAATAAACATGTTTATGATATTCTGTTCCAATGACCTCTGAAATAAAAGGCCTTTGAATGTGCCAGAAAAATCACAGAATTTCACTTTTGAATGCCTTAAATCAGGGGTGGATTCCTGCCAGTTCTAACCTCTTCTATAGAAGAGGTTCCACAAATCTAGTGCCATTTAGAACCAGTTCCAGCTCCCTCCCTCTGCCCGTCCACACATCATCCAGATGAAGAGCGAGAGGAGGAATTCTGGGAGTTGAAGTCCACAAGTCTTAAAGCTGTCAAGTTTGAACACCCTTGGGGTTTTTTTTTCTAAAGGTTAGGGGTGCAAGGGTCTTGTAATTTGACAGCTTTAAGATGTCCGTGCTTCAAATGCGAGTTTCTGAGCCAACATTATGGTTGCTAAGCAAGAGCGTTGTTAAGTGAATTTCATCACATTTTACAAGTTGGCCACACCCACCCAGTCACATGGCTGGCAAGCCACTCCCACCTGGTCACATGGCCGGCAAGCCACTTCCACCCAGTCACATGGCCAGCAAGCCACTCCCACAAAGCAGGCCACACCTACAGAAGAGGTTCTAAAAATTTTTGAAACCCACCACTGCCTTAAATGCAAGGTGAAAGATACAAAGTTCCACAGGAATCTTAACTAATCCCCAGACTGAGAAACACTAAACCTGTCAACACAAAAAGCAGAGGTTATATCACATCAATGTTGCTTTCATCATTTGCAACCTCTTGTGGAAACCTCTGAGAGGATCTCCTTCAAAGGCCATGCAGGGACATAATTATAACTGTATATATGAGATGAAATTTCCTAGTTTCAGCAAAAACATTAGAGACCATTCTACTCTATAGGATTTGTATGGTTTCTCTAGACTAGAAAGAAAACTCACTGCATTATCTCCAAAGAGTGAGGCCCTAGCAGAGGTGGGTTCCTACCAGTTCGCACCTATTCGGTAGAACCGGTTCGTCAAATCTACCGAACCGGTTAGAAGAGGTTCCACCAGTGGACCCGGAAAGCAGGCCACACCTACAGAAGAGGTTCCAAAATTTTTTGAAACCCACCACTGACACACACACACACACACACACACACACACACACACACAGAAAAAGAGAAAGGAAGGAAGAAATAAATAAAAAAGAAAGAAAGAAAAAGAGTAAGAGAGAGATGAAAGAAAAAAAGAAAACAGGGACAGAGAGACAAAAGGAAGGAAGGAGGGAGAGAGAGAGAGAGAGAGAGAGAGAGAGAGAGAGAGAGAGAGAGAGAGAGAGAGAAAACACATGGCCGGCAAGCCACTCCCACAAAGGAGGCCACACCCACAGAGTAGGTTCCAAAAAAAATTTGAAACCCACCACAGGGGTGTGTGTGTGTGTGTGTGTGTGTGTGTGTGTGTGCATGTCTACATATATCAATGTATGTATATATAATATGTGTGGTGTTTTGTGTTTGTAAATGATCACACATTTATAGGTATATATTGATTTTAACTTATTTCATTTATGTGATATGAATTTTGGATTCTTCCTCAATATTTTAGTTGTTATTTTAAACCTACTTTATTGAAATGACTTGTTCTGCTCTCTGGCTTTGACTGTTATCAACCTGATTTGATTTGATTTATTGAAACGAGGACTTTAATTTGCATTATACTAATAAAGGAGAAATGTGTAACTCAGGGTAGAAAGGAGGGGTCCTTGGTGCTCCCTCGGCTTAATTGTTTTCTTGCAGACGTTTCATTCCCAAAACAAGGTTACGCCATCAGTGTTAGTCCCCATTAGCCCGGATGATGTTACCTAGCTTGAGTAATGAAACATCTGCCATAAAACAATCAAGCTCAGAGAGCATCAAGGACCCCTAATTTGCATTATAGTTGGATCGTTTCCACAGATGACACCTTGGAAGATTTTCTGTCATGAAAGATATCCTTTAAATCAGTGGTTCCCAAACTTGGCAACTTTAAGACTTGTGGACTTGCAGAGCTGGCTGGAGAATTCTGGGAGTTGAAGTCCACAAGTCTTAAAGTTGCCAAGTTTGGGAACCACTGCTTTAAATGTTCCAAACTCACCAAGGAAAAAAGAATCATCAATAGTCTGGCAGTTGTGTTTTGATTTTCCTTTTACACCACAATAGTCTAAAATAACTGGCCTTGAGCAGGCCGAGGCCAGATATGTTGATGAAACTGAGCAGTCTTGTTTTTTTGCTGTACTACATAGCTCTAAATGTACTTCTTTGGGGGAAAAAATTGAACCTTTTATTTCCAAAGTATACCCTATGCAAAAATTACAGTATTGTGTTAATCACAAAGATGTTATTAAGAGAATTTCATATCCATGGCAACAACATTTTCCAGTCCACTTATCTATTTTCTCAATCCTCAGCCTTCAACCTTGCTTTTACAGAATGTAACTTTTTAATAGAATACAAGAATGCCACTCAGTAACTTGAAGTCATACCTTCGACAAGCATTTTTAAAAAAAAAAAAAGTAAATAGCTCACTTCATTTGCCTCCTCCATTTTTACTGCAGCTATCCATTCAAAGATGCAATCTAGAACCGTATCTTGAACAGCTAAAAATGTACCATTCTTTTAACAAGTAATCAATCTCTTCCCAAGGATCATAGCAATTGCTGTTACAGCTTAGATTGTTCAAATTCATGACATTTCTTTAGCTCACACGCATAGATGAGGTTGTAAATTTATTAACCATGTTTCGATTGGGTTGATTTCAGCTTGGAATCAGTTTGGCATCGTGGTTAAGCTGGAAATTAGAGACCATGAATTTTAGTTTTGACTTAGCTGAGTAACTTTGGGCCAGTCCAGGGGTGGGTTTCTCGCCCTGTTCCAACCGGTTCGGTTGGAACGGGGCCGGCGGTGTCCTCGTGCACGCGCGCGGTGCACGCGTGCGTACTAGCATCTGTGCGATGCTCCAGCTGCTCCTGGAGGATTGCGCAGGCGCTGTATGCGTCCTGCGCATGCGTGGAAGCGCAGAACTTGTCAAAACCGGGTAAGGAGCGCGGGCGGGCGGGTGGGCCCTTCGCCGTTCCCAGAAGTTACTTACTTCCGGGTTCGCCGACCAACCGGTTCACAGGGACCGCCGCGAACCGGTTGAAACCCACCCCTGGGCCAGTCACTCTCTCTCTCTCTCAAACCTAGGAAGCAGGCAATGGCAAACCATTTCTGGAAAAAAAAAAAAACCTTTGTCCAGAGAACTCCAAAGAATTGTCCACAAACCAAACCATTCTGGTTTATAATTTGTGGTTAGCTCAGGAATGAGGATTAATAGATGGAAATAAAGGTAAAACTGAAAACCTGTTCTCCCTTCCCTATAGACTTCCCTATCAAGCACCCACCCATAAGAAGAGCTCTTTCTGGATCTTTGAGTGCTCATTTGAATGGGGACATTGATATTTGTCGAAGGCTGCATATGCTTCGTTCTAGTTCTGTCAGCCTCCGCTTTGCTGCTGTTTCGGCTGCCGTGAAACGGGGAGGGAGGGCATGGTATTTGGGAGGGGTTACTAATTGTGCTGGAGGAAGATTCTGGAGCTCAGCTGCCTGTCGGACTACGCATGTGTAGGAGGTTCCCGCCAGGACTAACGGCACCGACATTCCATCTTAGTGATGTCTTTTGAAGTTATCTCACACCTGACACTTGGGAGAATTATGATTGGACTGTAACTGTGATGCCAAGGGGTGGGGAATGGGTTATTCTATATATCTATCGCTTTTGCGCCTAAATAATCAGTCTTCGCTTCGCTATGCCTTTAATCATTTATAATTAGTAAAAGTACACTTGATTTCTACCTATGGAGTCTCATGGTCTTCTTTCCTAATTACCTAATGGAGAGGTACTGACAAGTTCTGTGTACCTCTAATGCTACCTTTGGCTTAATGCTATGCATTAATTATGCTACTGTGGCTTGTTCAACAGCCAATGGTTGAAACAGATGCTTCGAATACGAGTTGAGTGGATCCACAGCAATGGTTTGCACCTATTCGGGAGAACTGGTTGGTAACTTTCCAGGCAGTTCGGAGAACCGGTTGTTGGAAGAAATCTTTGTTTGTTTTTCCCACTTTACAGGGCTAATCCTGTAAGGAAGGCAGGAAGGAAACATTCTGGTGTTGTTTCTAGCCTTATCTTTGTTGATCTGCTTACAGAAATTGTCTCTCCAGTTAACCCTGATTACATTGTAAGAACTAAGGCAAAGCACCCATCGACGGGAATGACGTTGAGTTGGCCACACCCACCCAGTCACGTGACCACTGAGCCCCGCCTACCCAGCTGGCCATTAGGGCAGAGAACCGGTTGTTAAATTATTTGAATCCCACCACTGATCCACAAACAGTAGTTTAGAATTGAGCAAGTCTGTGTAATTCCTGAAACACAATACGTGAACTTGGGATTGAGTCATATATGGAATTATTTGATAACCATGAAAAATGTTTTCCCCCTTCTTTGAATGCAATAGAAGTAATTCTCACATTCAGGCATAAATCAAACATGACACCCTACAGAAAAGATCTCTGATCTCTATTTGAGGCCAAAGCAACCTTGGGAATCACCTCAGTTGTTTTTCCCTCAAGAATGAGTTTTCTTCCAGCAGATACAGAAGGAACATTAGCGGATCACCATCCAGAGAGGGAAAGTATAAATCAAGCTTTCCTATCCTGCCCTTTCACTTTTCCAATTTCATGTAGGCAATCTCTGAAATCCAGAAAATTGCTTGTTATTCCATTGTTATTCAAGCATTGGTTGTAGCAGGATGGAGCCCTACCAGGTATGGCAACATTTGAAGTTAACAACATTTTTAACAACATTGCTTGAACCAGCAGCTGAGATACTAGAACTTGTTAAATCCTTTGCAACTAAGAAAATAAAAAGCTATTCATTTCCATAGATATTTGTTATCAATAAATCGATTTGATGTGCAGATGTTAAGAAATGAATAAAGAATTCGAGATTCCCTTATGCCTAGACAATGGGTGAGTGTTTCAATTTCTATACCAAGAGTGTCAATGGACCTCAAATTAGGCATTATACAACAAAAAAGGAATTTATTGGATCTTGTTATATTTATACCATATAGAAAAGGACTGTCAAAAACAGAAGTGGCGTAGGGGTCTGAGTGCTTTCTTGACTGTATTTTATATTGTTTCCTTACTTGGTGTCCTATGACTATCACTGAGTTTGTATCTTATGACTTATGATAATTGTATTTTATGATTATGATAATGACATCATTTGTTGCTCGTACGTCAGAGGTGGGTTCCTACCAGTTCGCACCTATTCGGTAGAACCGGTTCATCAAATCTACCGAACCGGTTAGAAGAGGTTCCACCAGTGGACCCGGAAAGCAGGCCACACCTACAGAAGAGGTTCCAAAATGTTTTGAAACCCACCACTGGTCCTTGGATATGATTATTCTACACTATCATGCTCCTATTTATAAAACTCAGTGCCTCTGTGAAAGGTAAGGATGACTCCTGCGTTTGTGGTGCAATCAGAACATTGCGTGTGTTGAAGTTGTTTTAACGCAAACCAAAGATGCCGTTTAAAAAACAAGTTTACATCATATTCTTATGCATGCCAGTGCTGTGTGTGAGGTAATTTAAGGTGGTTCTGACAAGTGTCGTCGGCATCTTCATATCCGGTCACATGGGCGGCAAGCCACTCCCATCCGGTCACATGAGCAGCAAGCCACTCCCACAAAGGAGGCCACACCCACAGAGTAGGTTCGAACAATTTTTGAAACCCACCACTGTCGTATGTACACTAAAAGCTTATGCACACCTTGTGTGGTCCACTCACATTGGGTCAATAAAGAATTCTATGTAAAGAATTCTATTTTGTTGGAGATACCTCCTGTCTTAGCAGTGAAAGTATAAAAAGAGAAAAAGAAGTGTTTTTTTTATAAAGTGCATTAAAGTCTTGCCTCTATTTCACCTTTATATGGACTCCTCTTTAGATGTGCAAAGGTCTAAGGAAGTTTCTATGTGCTCTTGACTGTGTTTTGCTTAGAAGTCTCGAACCTGTCAACAACGTTAATATGTTAGCTCATATGGCAGGAAGTGCCTTGAGACTACTGGAAACTCAGTCTTTGCCAGTTGCCTCCACTTTATCCTCTGCTTATATAAGCTAAAAATAAAACAAACAATATGAAATCTCTGTAGCTCTCTAACCCAAAGGCAACCCAGGCTATCATTTATCACCATTTGAGGAAATGATGAACACAACTTGCATGGAAATTCTGTCATTGTTCTCATGATGGCTCATCCCACACACACTGGTCATTCAAAAGCATCCAGAATAAATGGTGACGATAAGTGACAACTCATACATAATGATATCATGATGACAATCCTGATCTTTCATATTGGTGTTGAAATCTCTCTCATGTTTGCTCTGATTCTTTCAGAGCAGTGGTGGGATTCAAATAATTTAACAACCAGTTCTCTGCCCTAGTGACCATCTGGGTAGGTGGGGCTCGGTGGTCATGTGACTGTGGGATCGTGGCCAACTCAATGTCATTCATGTTGATGGGCGCTTTGCCTTGGCTGTTACGATGTAATAAGGGTTAACGGGAGAGGCAGTTTCTGTAAGCAGGTCAATAAAGATTAGGCTAGAAACAACACCAGAATGTTTCCTTCCTGCCTTCCTTACAGGATTAGCCCTGCAAAGTGGAAAGAAACAAAAGGAGATTTCTTCCAACAACCGGTTCTCTGAACTACTTAGAAAGTTACCAACTGGTTCTCCCGAATAGGTGCAAACTGGCTGAATCCCACCACTGCTTCAGAGGTGTGGGGGAGAGGAGAGGGAAGAAGAGGGAGAGGGGGGAGAGGGGAATAAGGAGAAATAGACCCATGTATGTATGAACTAAGAATTAGAACTGGTCAAAGATTTTGAAAAGTGGGTAAAAGCTGATACAGGTAACTCTTGCCTAGCAAGCACAGTTGGGGTCAATAGTCAATAAGCAAAGCAGTTTCTGGATGAAACCGCAACTGTGCTTGTGACCTTTACTTCAATTTTTCCTTTGCTTTACAGATCCGCAAAGGTCATAAATGTGAGGATTGGTCACAAAGTTACTTTTTCATCTCAGTTGCAACTGCCAACCATTGCTAAATGAGACAAGGGCTCATTCAGACTGAGTTAATGAGTGTTAGATTGAAATTAATATTCAAAATATGGCTACCGTGTGAAACCTCTCGTTTGAATTTTGTATCTTTATTATACTTAAAGGATTTATGCTCAGCTGTGATGTGAAGGTGTTAGACTAGAACTGGGGACACCCAGCCGTGGCAAATCATGGAAGCTTATAGCGATAAAATGTAAGCCCCCTTAAGCTGTTAGGGAAAACATGGGATGATGTTGAAAAGAAAGACTTCCTGAGCCATTTACTCATCATCAGGCTCCCAATCTAAATAAAAAGGCATAGAAGAAAAATAATAATTAACTGTAATGTTAACTGGATCACCCAATGTCCAGCTGTAATACAGATATAACAATAATATCAAATGAATGCCTGCAATGCAGCCAGTAGTGGTCAAATCTCCCATCATATCCACTGTGGGGAGGGAGACACAAAATATTACTTTTCCAACTGAGTTAGTGTCCTGGCTGTGCTTCCTATCCTTCTCATAAGCCAGAGAGAAAATGTGAATTGACATTTTGATCCTGAAATCTAAATACAGACTTTGAAATGAAAGCTCTCGAATGTTATTTAAGATTTCATAATAATTTGTGGGTGCCGTATATATCCATAAAATGTATATGCTTACTTTTATAACGAACCTTAAAAAAATATCTAAAAATCTCATCTTCTGAAGGCGATCAAGATTCCTTCCTTCTTTCCTGTTAATTAATAATTTTGATTGCTCCCCATGATTGCAGTGATCTGCTTGAAGAAAAAGCAATGATTGCCAATATTTGCCTTAGCTAACACTTTCACCCAGGTAAAAGAAAAGAAAATAAGTTTCATGGTACAGGTAACGGCTAGGTGTACGTGTTTGTGTGTGTGTGTGTGTGTGTGTGTAAGATAGAATGGAAGGAGAAAACATGGAAGCAACAGTGCACCCAAGTTAGATGGACTGCTTTAAATCTAAAATGAACATCCAGTTTTGCTATCTAGTAAGTGTGAAAAATGTTTTTTTTTTATTTTTATTCAGTCTAGTACTACTGTATATTGATTGTTAATTGCTGTTAAAAGCTAGACTGTTTCTTTGTGTGCCTTCATGTCAATTTTTTATTCCTGGCATTGCCTGGAAAGTTCCTGCAGTTTTCTTGGCAAAATGTTGCTAATTGTTTTGCCAATGTCTCCTTCCAAGGGCTGACAGAGAGGGATTGGCCAAGATCATCCACTCATAGTCTCCCCATTTCTAGGCTCATGCCTTAATCATGCATCAAACTGGCTCTCTAATACATACTGTTTCCATATCCTGAAATAAAATAACATATATTATAAAATGCCTCATGTTCAATACATGTTCTGTTAATATTAAAACATTCGGGGAACATATCAAAAGCATTTAATATAAGCATTCTCAGGAGACTAGATTTGTTTCAGTTCTGTACTGTTAGAGCCAAGAATGCCATTTATTAAAATTCTGCATTTTGTTAAAGAGTTGGAAAAATGGGAATTGCCTATAAAACCTACTGGTGTGTCAAACAATAGTAATGACACAAGATCTGAACTGTTGCCAAGCAGCAGTAACATTTCCATCTGTTCAAGCTACTGTGAATCAATATTATCTTTGGGACAGGGGTCCATTAAAT